>NC_045552.1:19439910-19561147 GCF_009769535.1 Thamnophis elegans | reverse complement strand
AGTCCACCAGTCATAAAGGGCCACAGTTCCCCACCTCTGCCCTAGAGAAACAGACAAACTGAAATGGTGGATAAGGCTTCCAAGGGCCAGAAGCGAAACAAAACCCTTGTGGCTCCCCCCACACCCATCTCTTCTTCTTTGTGCCAAACTGAATCAAGAACATGGGGCATTAGAACCGTCCAATACTAGTTCTCAGATAGGAGATGGGAGCAAAGGACTTTTTTGTTTACTGCTGTTATCTGAATTTACTCCGTAGTGCGTCTTTCTTCTATCGACCCTCCACCCCCCCCCACCCCCCCCCCCAAACAATGGAAGAAAAAGCTTAGTGCCCTTGGCACAGTTCTACTGCTCGGTTGAGATTTTAATCATTTCTTTTCAATTCAAACTGCCAGTTTAAGGTTATCCTGCCTCAGAATGTTGTTTTCCTTGGCATTTAAGTTTGACCATTTCTTCCTTCCAGGACAACACAATACTTTCTTTCTCTAGAAAAGAAAGGGTAAATTTGTCCTTTCAGCAAACAGTGGGGGTGGATTGAAAGAATATCCAAACCCACCATTCCACCAGTTCTCTCTCTCTCCTCTCTCTCCTCTCTCTCCTCTCTCTCTCTCTCTCTCCTCCCCCTCCCTCCCTCCCTCCCTCCCTCCCTCTCTCTCTCTCTCTCTCTCTCTCTCTCTCCCCTTTGATGGCACAACTTACAATACAATACAATAGCAGAGTTGGAAGGGACCTTGGAGGTCTTCTAGTCCAACCCCCTGCCTAGGCAGGAAACCCTATACCGTTTCAGACAAATGGCTATCCAACATTTTCTTAAAGACTTCCAGTGTTGGGGCATTCACAACCTCTGGAGGCAAACTGTTCCACTGATTCATAGTTTTAACTGTCAGGAAATTTCTCCTCGGTTCTAAATTGTTTCTCTCTTTGATTAGTTTCCACCCATTGCTTCTTGTTCTACACTCAGGTGTCTTGGGAAATAGTTGACTCCCTCTTCTTTGTGGCAACCCCTGAGATATTGGAACACTGCTATCATGTCTCCCCTAGTCCTTCTTTCTATTAAACTAGACATACCCAGTTCCTGCAACCGTTCTTCATATGTTTTAGTCTCCAGTCCCCTAATCATCTTTGTTGCTCTTCTCTGCACTCTTTCTAGAGTCACCACATCTTTTCTACATCGTGGCAACCAAAACTGAATGCAGTATTCCAGGTGTGGCCTTACCAAGGCATTATAAAGTAGTATTAACGCTTCACGTGATCTTGATTCTATCCCTTTGTTTATGCAGCCTAGAACTGTGTTGGCTTCTCCTGGGTTCTTCAAAACAGCCATCTAACTTTTTTTAAAAAAAATCTGTTTCTATAATCAAGTCACAGAGTGATTGTCTGGAAATGAGAGTAAAGATAATATTTATAACACTGTTAAGGTCAATTGAACATAGGAGCATTGTGTGTCTTATTTATTGATTTGATTTGTTATGATGTGGTATGTGATTGATTTGATTTGATTTGATTTTTATAGTCACCCATCTCAGCAACTACCCTATTTCGATGTGCTTAGTCTAAAATGGAGTCAGCCCTTTCTGAGCAGGTTTGCACATTTGGCTTTGAGTACATGCTGTGGATAACTGTATTTGTTTATTTATTTTTTTTTATTCCTCACATTTATATACCATGTTTTCCCAAAAATAGGACCTAACCAAACAATAAGCCCTAACATGATTTTTCTAGATGTTCTCAATATAAGCCCTCTCCCAAAAATAAGCCCCAGTTAAGATCGGCCGCCAGATGGACGCATTTTTACTGTGCCCAAAAATAAGTCCTAACTGGAAAATAAGCCATAATGCATCTTCTTGGACTAAAAATTAATCTAAGACCCAGTCTTATTTTCAGGAAAACAAGGTAGTTGCCATCTCACAAACGTGTCTCTGGGAAGTTTGTCGTAGAGCCCAAAAATAAAAAGGAAGCATTTTTTAAAAAATCCATGATAATAGAATCAACATTATTAAAAAAAGAGGCTAGGAAATAACATCTTGGATGTTTCAAGCAACAGATTTCCTTTGTGGGAAATGATTCTCTTAGGTTATTAAAGAGAGTTTTCCTGCTCAGAGAATGCTGCCGTAATGAGTTGCACCCATTTCCCAGAAGTCGAATTGGTGAAAATGCGCCTTCTTTCCCCATTTAACTTCCTAGCATGCTTCTGCCTTCCCCTAACGAGGTTGATGATGGTATCTTGAGGTAGAGACCAAGACAATGTTTAGAAGCCATTGTTTTATTTTTAAGCATGGCAGCCTCCCACTTAATTTTTTTTTTTAATTTCAAGACAGGGAAGGCAAAGGGTTTGGTAGGTGTTGTGGTCCGCTGGCAGCAGAGTTGGACAGTGAGGAGGTTGGGGAGGAACATGGGCCAGTCCTGGGGGCTGAGGAAAGCGGGAGCTAGACAGCAGTGAGGCAGAAGAACAGCTGGAGCCTGTTCCCAGTATGCACATGTACAGAGCTGCCCGAAGACAAGAACAACTAAGAAAGCAGGGTCGACTCAAGAGTAAAACCACACCTGGGATGTAATTGGCCTCTCCCATAGGAAACAAAAGAAGAACCAACGGGAGTGGACTTTTGCAGGAAACATTCATTCATTTGGTCTGGAAAGTTCTGTTTGTGAGAAACTCTGTGCCAAGTTTTGCTTTACTCTGTGTTTTGACACTAGTTATCTGGCAGCACTCCATATGAGATAAGGTGCATGTAAATTTGAAATATTGTTTGATAAGCCTTGCTGACTGTGAATGAAAGGAGTTCACAGTCATGTAAAAAAAGGAGTTTTGTTGGGACTAAGACTTTGCTTCTGCTTTCTAAGGAAGCCTGGGTCAGAACAGCAGGGAGAAAGAGGAGGGGATGTCTGCTCACCCATTGGTGCCTACAAGTGCCATGGAGATGCTGGGACTGAGCATGAGCTCCAAAATGCCTTGTAGAAAGGGAGTTATGATGGCATAAAGACAGAGGTCCTGGTGTTTGTGAAAACAGATCAAAAGATACAAGGTAGAGAAGAAAACATGCCAGTCTTTTTTGAAGGAAGATGCATTTCTCCTGGCCCTCTTGAAGTTTTGGGGGCTTTGATAACTGATAGACAATTGGCCTTTTCTTTTCAACCTGTTGTGGTCTGCCAGTGGCTATTGGAGTTGGCAGCATATTCGGACAATGAGGAAGTTCGGGGGAAACGGGACATGGACCAGTCCTGGAGTCTGGGGAAGGCTCGGACGAGGGCTTGTATCAGAGGCAGAGAGGGGACAGAGCCATCTGACAGTTATCAGCTGCCTTCAGAGTCAGACATCAGTGAGGCAGAAGAACAGCTGGAGCCTGTTCCCAGTGTGCGCATGTGCAGAGTTGCCAGATGAACGGAACAGCTAAAGAACAGGGGTCAACTTGAAGTAAGGCCACAGGTGGACAATGAATGGTCCCTCCCAGAGGAAATAAAAGAGGAGTGAAAGGGGAGTGGAGTTTGCAGGAGACAATTAGTTCGCTTAATTGATTCGTGACTCTCCGAGATTCCTTGCCAAGTTTTGCAGATATCGGTCTGGCAGCTCTCCAAGCCAGATAAGGTCTGTGAGTGTAAATCCTCCCTTGAAAGACTTCGCTGGATGTGAGCGAGCAGATTTCACAGTAAATTAATAAAAGGGGTTTTTTCGGGACAAGGAGTTTGCTTCATGTTCTTGGGAAGCCTCGGTCAGAACACAACCAGTAGAACTGATGATGCTATCTAAAGGACCTGGTCAATCCTCTCTCTCCCTTCAAACCTGTTAGAATTTGGAGGGGCAATTCTAATCCTTAAAAGCATTCATGAGACACCTCCTGAGTTAATTAAATGAGAATAAAGTAACTCCAAGGTGCCATTCTGACTTGGCCATCCATCCAGCCATCTCAAAATCACTTTCCATCCTGTACGGCTCCCTGGTGTTTTCAGCACTATGCTTTTGACCAAAGCTTTTAAAGATTCTCTTCTGAGCTGCCTCATTGCTTCTACCTGACTGGATTTATGCATTTGATCTTTTTTCCAAAATCAGTCCTGTTTCATTAGGGATCTTGCTCTAGCAGCAGGCCGTCCAAAGGAAAGCATTGTTATGGCTCTCGTGGCTTGCACCTAGGTGAAATGGCCCAATATCTTGCATAATTCAACCTCTTTCAACTTAGCCAAGTGAGGAAAAAAATTCGAAGTCTTCGGGGCTATTTGCTTCAAAGCAGGCAGACCTCTTGCGACAACTGGTCTGGCCTTGCAATTGTGTGTGGTTCTCTTGCTGAGTTGCTTTTAAAATAGGCTAAAGGTAAATGTTGACCTTGCAAATATGTGCTAGTCCTACCTGACTCTAGGGGGAGGTGCTCATCTCTGTTTCAAAGCCGAAGAGTCAGCGCTATCCAAAGATGTCTCCGCGGTCATGTGGCCGGCATGACTAAACACCAAAGGCGCATGGAATGCTGTTCCCTTCCCACTAAAGGTGGTCCCTATTTTTCTACTTGCATTCTCACATGCTTTCAAACTGCTAGGTTGGCAGAAGCTGGGACAAATAACAGGAGCTCACTCTGTTACGCGGCGCTAGGGATTCGAATCTGCTGACCTTCTGATCAACAAGCTCTGTGTTTTAGCCACTGAGCCACCGTGTCCCTTTATAAAATAGGCTGCATATAGGTTTTTTTAAAGAGGTCTTTTATCCACCCAATGTACCCTGAGGTTAAAGGCCAGGCTACTCTACTGTACATAGTTGAGGCTAGAACTTGACAGTGCAGTCTTTCTGCCTAAGACCATGGTTCTCAAGGTTGGCAGCTTGAAGATCTGGGGACTTCAATGCCCAGAATTCTGGGCATTGAAGTCCCCAGATCTTCAAGCTGCCAACCTTGAGAAACAGTGATTTAGGAAATTAAAAAATGTTTAGAATGGAATAGAATAGAATAGAATATGGAATGAAGAATAGAATAGAATAGAATAGAATAGGAATGAAGAATAGAATAGAATAGAATATGGAATGAAGAATAAAATGGAATAGAATAGAATAAAATATGGAATGGAGAATAAAATGGAATAGAATAGAATGGAATAGAAGATAGAATAGAATAGAATAGAATAGAATAGAATAATGGCCAAGTGTGATTGGATACACAAGGAATTTTTCTTTAGTGCAAAGGCTCTCAGTGTACATAAAAAGGCAAGATATATTCAAGAATCATAAGGTACAACACTAAAAGATAGTCATAGGGTACAAATAAGCAATCAGGAAACAATCAATATCAATATAATTGTAAGGATACAAGCAACAAAGTTACAGTCCTGCAGTCATAAGTGAAAGGAGATGGGTGATAGGAACAATGAGAAGATTAATAATAATAGTAATGCAGCCTTAGTGAATAGTTTGACAGTGGTGAGGGAATTAGTTGTTAAGCAGAGTGATGCCATTCAGGAAAAAGCTATCCTCGTGTCTAGTTGTTCTGGTGTGTAGTGCCCTATAGCGTTGTTTTGAGGGTAGGAGTTGAAACAATTTATGTCCAGGATGTGAGGGGTCTGTAGATATTTTCACAGCCCCCTTTTTGACCCGTGCAGTGTACAGGTCCTCGATGGAAGGCAGATTGGTAGCCATTGTTTTTTCTGCAGTTCTAATTATCCTCTGAAGTCTGTGTCTGTCTTGTTGGGTTGCAGAGCCAAACCAGACAGTTATGGAGAAGCAGATGACAATCTCAATAATTCCTCTGTAAAACTGAATCAGCAGCTCCTTGGGCAGTTTGAGCTTCCTGAGTTGGTGCAGAAAGAACATTTAACTTGGGGATTTTTTTTAAATGCACAATATTGCTATCAAAATTGCACAAGGAATTCCAGGTGGTGCTTATCTGAAGCCATTAGCTTAAATGGGGGGATGGGGTTTCCCTAGATTCAAAATGTGCTGGCTGGGGAATTCTGGGAGTTGAAGTCCACACATCTTCAAGCTACCAAGTGTGAGAAACAATGGCTTTTAAAGCATAGAAAGAGTGCAGAGAAGAGCAACAAAGATGATTAGGGGACTGGAGACTAAAACATGAAGAACTGGGTATGTCTAGTTTAATAGAAAGAAGGACTAGGGAGACATGATAGCAGTGTTCCAATATCTCAGGGGTTGCCACAAAGAAGATGGAGTCAAACTATTTTCCAAGGTACCTGAGGTTAGAACAAGAAGGAATGGGTGGAAACTAATCAAGGAGAGAAGCAACTGAGGAGAAATTTCCTGAGAGTTAGAACAATTACTCAGCCTCTAGAAGTTGTGAATGCCCCAACACTGGAAGTCTTTAAGAAAATGTTGGATAGCCATTTGTCTGAAACGGTATAGTGTTTCCTGCCTAGGCAGGGGGTTGGACTAGAAGACCTCCAAGGTCCCTTCCAACTCTGCTATTGTATTGTATTGTATAATTCAGCTCCTTTGTGACTGTTTTTCTTAATTTCAGGAGATTAACATACTAGCCAGATGGTAGAAGCCAAATCACGGGGGTCTGTCATCTGAATTTTGGTGCTCTTAGGGTTAGACAGGCTGAGAATTCCTTTAGACAATGATTGAAGAAATCCAATGTTAGAACAAGCTAAGTCAAACTATAAGATTATCTCATCCATTCAATGGGGGCAGCCAGGCCATGCTCTGAAAAAGCAATTTTTCTCCTTTTGGTCCCTAAGTTACAGATCAGCCTCCTCTAGAATTGATTCCACCTTTAAGTATCTTCAGCAATCTTAGAGGGCAAATGTAATATCATTCCAGTAGCAGAGGGACTACTCCCAAGTATGATAGGTAAAACTGAATGTATAGAGTGGGTTGTTTTTTTTTTGATATGATAAATTTTATTCCGATTTGAGACTGAGACCACTTCTTTTCTCGAGAAAAGAAAACATACCTTGATCATTTTCATGTGTTTCTATTTTACTTATTGTAATTCTAGAGTCACTTAGGTAGGTGTAACGTTTTTCGTCCAGGTAGGGTACACCATTGTAAGAGCACTGCCATGGGATAGATTAATTATGGGTTGTTCTCAATTTACAATCGTTTAGAGGTTGCTATGATGGACTCCCACCCAAAAGCTATTTAAAACATGGTTTCAGAGTTATCATTCCCCCCCCCCCCAAATCATATGACTTCATTTCTACCACTTGACATCCAGCTCACCATTAGGGCTGGTTGCAGGGAATTGTGGTCACATCACTGCATTCTCCATAGTGAGGGGGAGGAGTATCCAGAATGGGTTGACCTTATCCTCTCGTGATTGGTTTGAGTCAGATAAGCTCTTTGGGCTCCGCCCCCAAGTGAGCCTGCCCAGTTTTCTGACTCAAAACGATCGTGAGAAGTTGCTCATTCGAGAGCTCCAGGAATTTACTAGGATCTAAAGGAAAATTCATTTGGACCCGTCGAGTTTTGCCTCCCTGCTTCACACACAGCCTCCTCCCGCAGGATTGGGACTGCCACTAGCCCCCCTGGGGCGGCAGGCTGCCCTGGACACTGAGGACATCCGAAGACTCTCAGTGAGGAGCTTGGCCGGGCAGCAGGAGAAAGGGCAAAAGCCTCTAGCAGGCAGCCCTAACCAGGAGGACGGGCAAAAGCCTCTAGCAGGCAGCCGCCAGAGCTGTAAGAGCTGGAGATTTGACTCACCCCAACCAAGGGAAAGGTTGCACCTCTCCAGACCTCCAGTAATTTACAAAGGATTAAAGAAAATAACTTGGACCCGGCGAACCCTGCCTCCCTTCATCGCACACAGCCTCCTCCTGCAACGACTGGATTGCCACAAGCCCCCTGGGGCGGCAAGCTGCCCTGGCCATTGAGTGAGATGGAGTCACTCTGTGAGGACCGTTGCCGGGCAAGCAGGAGAACCGGGCACACATGCCTCCTAGAGGCAGCCCTTGATGAGAGGCTTCTCAGGAGCAGAAGCGCTCCTCCGCTCCCCTCAGCCACGAGGGTTTTTAAAAAGGAAAACCTGTGCTGGCAGCTATCACCAGTGGACAAGGTGAGAGCCGGAAAGGCTCTAAAACAGCTGCGGGAGATGAGCGGCAGCCGCATGGCAAGCCTGCAAAGGCAAAAGCCATTTCCATGTGCTCCAGCAAAGAGGAGCCTTTGAATTTGGAGCCGGGGGCCATCTTGAAGCCACGTGGTCCAAGATGGCGGCCCCCAGCAGCTCAGGAGGCCGGCAGGACAACAACCACCACTTGAGGAGACCTACAAAGGTGAGAGACGATCGCAGAGGCATTAGCCAAGAGCAAGGGAGGCAGCAAAGGGCCAAAAGGAGGCCTATCAAGGAGTTAAAGAGGCAGGTGGTGGATCAACCCCCCCCAAGCCTACTTCCTTGTTGAATCACAAAGGCAGCTGCCACAAGGCTTGCAGGAAGAACCACCCCCCCTACCTTTCTGGCTGCCAAGTAACAGGAGAAGGCTTCCTCCATAAGAACATTCTCCTTTAATTAGGAGACAGAGCGGGAGGGGCGAGAGGCTGACCGGCATCCGTAGCAAGCTGTGTTTGTCATGGCTAATTCTTGATTCCCCCTTAAGAAAACTCTCCTTTAATTAGGAGACAGAGCGGGAGGGGCAAGAGACTGATGGGCATCAGTAGCAAGTTGTGTTTGCCATGGCTAATTCTTGATTCCCCCTTAAGAAAGCTCTCCTTTAATTAGGAGACAGAGCGGGAGGGGCAAGACACTGATGGGCATCAGTAGCAAGCTGCGTTGTCGTGGTTAATTCTTGATTCCCCCTTAAGAAAACTCGCCTTTAATTAGGAGACAGAACGGGAGAGGTGAGAGGCTTACTGGCCCCAGTAGCAAAAACTGTGTTTTGTTTTGTTAATCCCAAACCGGCAGCCCCCTGCAGCCTGGAAAAACGCAGGGGGGGGGGGAATATTCAGCCCAGCTGCTAAAGTGCAGCTCCCAATGGAGTCCCCAATCAGGTTACTGAAGACCTTCCAAGGGTGGGGGTGACTAGGCAAACGGCTAATGCAATACAATACAATACTATGCAATACAATAGCAGAATGGGAAGGAACCTGCAGGCTTTCTAGCTCAATCCCCTGCCCAGGCAGGATATCCTATACCATCTCAGACAAATGGCTTCCTATGGTTGATTAGGCTGACTCTGTAAACCACCTAGAGAGGGCTGAAAGCCCTATGAAGCGGTATATAAATCTAACTGCTATTGCTATTGTCATTGCCACCCAACAGCTTCTTAAAACTGTTGGGGCTCTCACAATGTCTGGAGGCAGGCTGTTCCACTGATTAATTGTTCTAACTGTCATGAAATTTCTCCTCAGCTCTAAGTTGCTTCTCTCCTTGTTTAGTTTCCACCCATTGCTTCTTGTTCTGCACTCAAGTGCCTTAGAGGTAGTCAGGCAGCCTCTTCTCTGTGGCAACCCCAGAGATATTGGAACACTGCTATCACGTCTCCCCTAGTCCTTCCTTCCAGTAGACTAGACCTACCCAGTTCCTGCAACCGTTCTTCATAGGCTTTAGTCTCCAGTACCCTGATCCCCTGTTGCCTTCTCTGCACTCTCCTTAAGAGTCTCCACATCTCTTCTACATCATGGGGACCAAACTGAGTGCAGAATTCCAAGTGTGGCCTCCCAAGACCTTAAAAGTGGGATTAACACTTCATGGGAGCTTGATTCTATTCCTCTGTTTATGATGCCAAAAACTGGGTTGCTCTTCTGGCAGCTGTTGCACACTGCTGACTCACATTAAAGGGGTTGTCCACTAGGACTCCCAAGATCCCCTTCACAGTTACTACTGTGGAGCAAGGTATCCTGTACCTGTGCACTTCACCTTCATTGCCTAAAGGTAGAACCTTACTTCCTTGAACCCCATTTTCCTAGGTAGTGCCCAATGTTCAAGGGTATCAAGATCCTTCTGTAGCTTTAGCCTGTACTCTGAAGTGTTGGCTATTCCGGCCAGCCGGGGGTCATCTGCTAACCTGATGACCCCCCCTCCCCCAATCAGCCGTTAACAAACAGAGAGCTAACAGTCATTCCGGCTCCTTCTTATGACCGCTTGAGATAACAGCAGTTCTTAAAGAAACAGTACTACTATCATGGCATATTTTTGCTATCCCAAATGTTAGCTTACACACCTAACACCCTCATTCAAATCACTGATGAAGATGTTGAAGAGTACTGGGCTCAACACTGAACCTTGGGAGACTCCCTGCACTCTTCCCTCCATGAAGAGGCAGTTCCATTGAGGAGTACAGGTGGGTGCACCAGTTACCAAGGCACCTGGGGTGACTAGGTCTAACCCACATTCTTCTACTTTATCTAATAGTAGGTTATGGTCTACCTTATCAGGACTTGCTGAAGTCCAAGTTAACTATATCAATGGCATTCCTATGGTCCACTAGGGTTGTCACCGTAATCTAATATGGCCAGTCTGGTATGATCTGTTTTGACAAACCCATGTTGGCCTTGGGCTCTCGAGACGGTTTTTCTTCCTTTCTGAAGGGGGGAATCACATCAGCAATTCTATAGTGGTTCTCCAGTACTCCAGGATCTCTGATAGATATAGTTTCAGTTGTTTGGAGATTTTGTCCACCAGCTCCTTCAGACCCCTGGGTGTAACCCACCCGGTCCTGGGAATTGGACCTTGCCTAAGATAGACAGGCTACCATTTCTTCCCTATCTCATCTTGGGTTCCTAATCTGAATTTGGGATGCGGTTCTTGATAGGTTGGATTGTTTATCCCTTCGGGTAAAGACAGATGCCAAGCACGAGTTAAATAGTTCGGCTTACCCCTGCTGCTTGTCACCTTCGGGCCTCTTCTCCCAGCAAGAATCGTTTCCTTAATCTTTCTTGGTTTTATCAGGCGGAAGATGCCCCCTTTTGTATGTTTTCTATTTCATTATTATTGTGGTTGTGGTTCTTGTTGTTATTATTATTAATTTACCTTTGTGGCAGGCCTTTATTGTGAGCCTTAGCTCCCCTCACTCCATCTTTACACACACTCTAGTGGCCGCCCATTAAACTCCGTCTGTGTTACATTCTGAATATCTCTGCGCTAATCCTAGCCATAGAATCATAGCACCCTTATGGCCGGGGGGGGGGGGGGGGAAAAAGGGGGTCAGACAGGCTGGTCCCCATGCCAGAACCCACCACAAACTCAGAATGGGATGCCCGACTATGAGAGATCGCAGAAGCACCTCAGATAGCCTATGAATTTAGACAACATTCGCTGGAGGGCAGAACATAGAGCAGGGGTGGGCTCATCAGAGCCGGCTGGCTCAACCCGGACCAAGGGACAACTTGGAGCGGAAGCTGCAGCCAGTTGACCGCTTGGCGGTGGAGCGGAGCAATCCTGAGGAAAGACCTCTTCTCCCCCAGGGTGATAAGGACTATCCAGCCGCCCGCAGGCCCTCACAGAGCGCATCTATGGCCCACGTGGCGGGCCTTTGACTCTTGGTGCAACTCCCGGGGGTTCAACCCCATCCAGGCTACGGTGCCTCAGGTTCTGGACTTCCTCCAGGCGGGCCTGGATAGAGGGTTAGCTCCTACACAATTAGGAGACAGGTCTCAGCCATCTCATCAGTTCTCCTGTGTGGCAGAAATCAGAGCCTGACACACCACCCCATGGTCAGGCAATTCCTTAAGGGGGGCCTCCAACCTCAGACCACCTACGGTACACAGGTACCCTTCCTGGGATTTACACAGGGTATTGGACGCTCTAACGGGTGCCCCATTTGAGCCATTACAACAGTTTCCCTTAAGTTCCTGACCCTGAAGGGTGGCTTTCCTGGGGCCATCACTTCCGCAGGCGGATATCCGAACTGCAGGCGCTGTCCACCAGGGAGGATCTCTGTGTCTTCCACCAAGATAGGGTGGTGTTAACGGCTGGATCCATCCTTCATTCCCAAGGGTGCTCCTGCTTCCATCGAGCCCAGGAACTGATTTTGCCCAACTTCTGTCCAGACCCTTCTCACCCATTGGAGAGGAAGGGGCACACTCTGGACGTAGGAGGGCTCTGAGGATTTACCTCAGGGAGAACCAGGCCAAACAGGAAATCCGAAGCCCTGTTTGTCTCCTTCCAACCAGGATCCCTGGGTAATAAGGTAACTTCCACCACTAGCGGCAGTTGGCTGCGAACCCTGCATTGCCACTGCTTACCAATCGCAGGGGTTACAGGCACCAAATCATATCACAGCCCACTCCACACGGAGTGCAGCCACATCCACGGCCTGGGCCACACAAGCATCCCTGGCCGAATCTGCAGGGCAGCCACGTGGGCTTCCCCCTCTCTCCCTTTGTTAGGAACTATAAGTTGGACTCCTTTGCCTCGGCAGAGGCCTCGTTCGGCTGCAGGGTGTTGCAGGCGTTCACAGGGGCAGGACCCGTGCCTCAACAGGCCTGAGTGGGGGACATATGGCCTCAGGGATCTCCCTCCCTAGGGACGTGCAGGCTTTGGTACGTCCCATTCTGGATACTCCTCCCCCCTCACTATGGAGAAAGGGCGTTGGTACTACCTGATACGCCTCTTCTCATAGTGGGGGGGAGGAGTATCCAGTCCCTCCCTGACTATGTTTGTACAACTAAGTGTTATGTTCATTGTTTATATTGTTATTTAATTATTGATGTTGAAGACAATAAAAGCAAAAAAACTGAATCAAGAATCTGGAGCGAATGATGCAACGAGTCGGAGAGAGCTCTTCGTCATAAAACTGGGCAGGCTCACTTCCAGGGGGCGGAGCCCAAGAGCTTATTCTGACTCAAACCAATCACGAGAGGATAAGGTCAACCCATTCTGGATACTCCTCCCCCCCACTATGAGAAGAGGCGTATCAGGTAAGTACACACGCCCTTTTTATGACACTTTTTTGCCAGTTTCCAGCAAAAAATACCTATAGGAATACTTCAACAACCATAGTTTTTTTTCTTAACAACCTGTTGGCATTATCATTTGTCCTGAAGTGGTGTAGGGTTTCCTGCCTAGCAGGGGGGTTGACTAGAAGACCTCCAAGGTTCTTTTCCAACTCTGTTATTCTATTCTATTCTATTTCTATTTGTAATATGTAGGACACCTAATATGAACCTCCACAAAAAAATCATAAAATTAGATATAGTCAGATGGGGAGCTTGACTTACAACTGTCATGATTTGTGACAGAAATACTGAATTCAATTTATGGTCGTGAGTCAAGAACTACCTATAATCCTAAAATGGATAGATGTTATACTGTACTATATCAAATTATGCCGTAAGAGTATAAGTAATATGATCAGATTACTCTGTTAATTATATATTAATGATGTTTTATGTGATTTCTCCTCTATAACCCTAGTAAGTGTTTTATTATTACAAATTACATAGTGTACCTTTTAATTGGCCAACTTTAATCAAAATAGAAGTTTTACTTGGGGAATCTCCAGACTGGTCAGAAACTGCTGAAGACCACTTCTGCCCCAGTCCTTCTTCATAAGACTAGAACATAACCCGTCTTTATATGTTTTAGCCTCCAGTCCCCTACTCATCTTCGATGTTGTTTCTGCACTCTTTCTAGAGTCTTTTCCTTGAAATGTTTCACTTCTCAACCAAGAAGCTCTTCAGGTCTAAATGGTGGAAAATGGAAGGATTATAGTCTTAGCAGTCATTTGGTAGTTAGTACTCTAGAAAGTCACTAATTTTTCCCAGGAAAGTCCAGCTGCATTTTGGGAAAGCACCTTTGGGACAATATGTATTGGAATGTTCATTACCTGAACTCCACATCATAAGCTCCCTTCAGGAGATAAAAACACACATTATGCTGTTCATTTATTTGTTGCTTCAATCTAGACTGCAGGTACCTAGAAAAGGAAGTGAATTTAGTGAACTTGAAAGAAGAATTGTCACAAGAAGGGGAAACCTTGTGATGTGGGGGCAAAAACAATATCACTTGTTAACAATCCTTTAGTGCATTTCATAGGGTTGCGGGGGCTCAGTGACTAAGACACAGAGCTTGTCGATCAGAAAGGTCGGCAGTTCGAATCCCAGCACCGTGTAACAGAGTGAGCTCCCGTTACTTGTCTCAGCTTCTGCCAACCTAGCGGTTTGAAAGCATTTAAAAATTGCAAGTAAAAATATAGGGACCACCTTTGGTGGGAAGATAGCAGCATTCCATGTGCCTTCAGCACTGAGTCATGCTAAACATGACCACGGAGACGTCTTTGGACAGCGGCTCTTTGGCTTTGAAATGGAGATGAGCACCACCCCCTAGAGTCAGGAATGACTAGCACATATGTGCGAGGGGAACCTTTACCTTTACCTAGTGCATTTCATATATTTAAAGACACAGGATCTGTCAAAGGCTTTGGTGTATAAGTAAACCTCTTTCTCTCTCCCCATTTCAATTAAACAAACTGGGGGGAACAAATCATTTATTATTATCCTTTGCTGGTGGGAAGGGAAGCCAGGAAGCTGTCATTCTTATCTCTCTGTCCTTGATGAGGGTGGGTGACTTATCACAGGAAAACAACTCCATTAGTGTTTTACTTTTGCAATATCAGGATAATTGCTTGTGCCCCGAGCTCTTGCTCCCATGTGTGTGCCCGGGTGGGTGCTTTGTCAGTATTATCAGCGTGTTTGCCAGGAACCCATGTTGCTTGGAGGCTGATGCATTATTTCTCCTAATAGGCAGGGCACCAGAACCCCAGCCATTAATATTGCAGAATCCTTAGCGCTGATAAAAGGGAAGACAAGCATTGTCTGAAAGGATGTGGGGTTTTTTTTTATCACCCGGCCCCGTTGTAAACGTGCTATCGAAGGAACTTACTTAAGGGACCGAAGCTTGCAGATTAGGAAGCAGGGGGAGAGGTTTTCATCCAGCGACGCTGAGTTTTATCTCAAATCACGCCAGCCATCGCTCTTCAGGGCTCTTGCTTTGCCGTCTCCTAGACACTCAAGCAGATCCAGCAGAATTCTTTTTTTATCTTTTCCTTTTTTCTTTTTTTTAAATTGCCCTCGGTGAATAAGGACCCGTCTTTAAGTTGCAAGGCTGGCAAAAAGGTCAGCGGTTCCAGAATAATTGCAGTGGCAGAAGAGCAGCGAAAGTTAGAAAATCGTGTGTTTTCCTGCAATATTCTTGCTGGCCTTTGCCTCCAGCTTTTAAGATTCATTGTTTAATCTATTTTATATTGCTTCCATTAGAAAATACAGGTAGTCCTCACTGAACAATGGCAGCTGGGACCGGAATTTCTGTTGCTAAAGCGATGTGTTTTGCAAAGTGTGATGTTGCATGACACATCCTTAACAGTGGCAGTTCCGACAGTCCCTGTCTTTAAGTGAGGCTTGCAGGTCGTTAAGCAAGGACCTCCTCACAACTTCCTGCCAGCTTCCAACAAGCAAATCAATGGTGAAGCCAGCGTGAGTCGCAATTCCCAGGCGGCTTGGCAAGCAGGCAGTGGGCAGGCAAGTGGTTGCTATGGCATGGCGCAAATGCAGTAGGGCAGTGGTCCCCAACCCCCGGTCCGCAGACCGGTGCCGGGCCGTGGAGTACCTGGCACCGGGCCGCGCAGCAGCCTGGGGCCATGATCGCTGCAGCGGCCGGGGGACATGATCGCTGCAGCAGCCGGGGGACATGATCGCTGCAGCGCAAAGGCTCCTGGGCCGTGCGCAAAAGCTCCTGGGCCGTGCGCAAAGGCTCCAGGGAAGAGAGCCCCGCGCTGGTACGCACGTGATATATAACAATCAATGTGTCGTCGCGAACAACGCCCCCCCCCCCTGCGCGCGCTCAGCGGGCCACGGTAAAATTATCAAAGGCTGACTGGTCCGCGGCAATAAAAAAGGTTGGGGACCACTGCAGTAGGGCAGGGGATGGCTGCTGTCAGGGAGGGTGTGCAGACAGCTGCCAAAGGCAGGCTGTGCTGTGAACCGGAATGAGACTGTACTCCTCGTACACTTTGCCGCCCCTTGTTTGACCCCTGGGCTTCTCCTTCAGTCATTCACCTCTACCATTTCGCTTGGGGTGAGGGGAATACAAAGAATTTTCTAGCTCTTCCCCAACATTTCGTGGAGGGGGAGAAATGCAAAGGATTTTTTTAGCTCGGACCCGAGGCAACTGGAAACTAGACACAGAACACTTCCTCCTCCTTCCCTCTCTCTTTCCTCCCTTCCCTTCCTCTGATTGGCTGGCGGCTAACTGTCTCCGAGCCCAAAAGCCTGGGGTGAGCATATTTATCCCAAAGGCCCATGACAAAGGAACAAAAGAGGCTGGGTTCCATTGCCCAGGACGAACAGCTAGGGTCCTAACAGCAGAGGCGAAATGCTAGAGGTGAATGACTGGGGGAGAAACCCTGGGGGTGAACAAGGGGCGTGAAGGGTTGGAGAACAGTCCTAAACCCCGCTGCAGACAGATGTGCAAGATACTCACGATCTCATCCTCCGTAGCCCAAGGTCAGCAGTTAATTTTCCCAAGGGATCACATGCAAAACTGAGGCTGTTGAAGAGAGCTAAACATATAGGATTGTGGGTCGGAGAGGGACAGCCAAGGGCTGGATGTGGCCCATGGACTGTAGAATGCCCAGGTCTGCTGTAGCCAGTTATTTCAGGAGCAAAAGGGGGGGATGGGGACAACTTACAGGAGCCACTTGTGACTTTCCTGCTAGCTTCCACATTGACTTTGCTTGTGGGGAGCTGGCAGATAAGGTTACAACGGCAATCACATGACTGTGAGGATGCTGTAACTATGAGCCAGTTTCCAAGCACCTGGACCACAATCACATGACCACAGTGATGCTGTGACAGCCGCAAATTCGAGGACCATTAGACAGCACCATTCTTCCAGTGCTATCATGGCATCAAATGTTCACTGAATGAGTGGTTGTTAACCAAGGACTGCCTATATACAATCTCATGAAGTGACATGAAAGGACACCAAAACAGAGAAGTAAAGTCCCTGTTTCTTTTCCACTGGGACCAACTTGATTGAAATAGGCTCTGGGAGAGGAATTTATTGTCCGTTGTCCTTTTGAACTGCATTGTTTTCTGGCATCCAACCAGCCATTCTTTCATTCATTCATGGAATCTATATGGTCACCCACCCAGCTCAAATAATTGCAGCCGTGGGCACTGGGAGGCCATTTAAACTCTATGAATGAGTGAATAACCGATGTGCCAATTGGCACCTCCTGAATTTGAAGGAGAGCTTTCTGCAGTGGGCACAGCCAGACTCAGAATGGGCTGTTACACATTCAGCTCTTGGGATGGGCTTTTATTGTCAAAGCTGGTTGGAGGCATAAATGTATGTCCTATGCAGAGGTTTATGGAAGAAGAGTAGAAAAGAATACATTTGAATTAGGGATTCTTATTTTTTTTGTCTGTCTGTCATCCATCCATCCATCTATCCATCCATCATCTATATCTACTATCTATCTATCTATCTATCTATCTATCTATCTATCTATCTATCTATCTATCTATCTATCTATCTATCTATCTATCATATATATATATATATAAAATTCACAACCCCTGGTATGCCCAAATATGCCCAACAAGGGAAATTCCCAACAAGGGTGTGGCTAGCTGATGAGAGCTAAATAGCTTGAAATAGATCTATACTAGTCTCCCTTTATTTATTTATCAGCATAAATATAACAATGTGTGTGTATATATATATATATATATATATATATATATATATAATATATTATATATATATATTATATATATTTATTTATTTATTTATTTATTTATTTATTTATTTATTTATTTATTTATTAGATTTTGTACAACCCCTGGTAAGCCCCAATTATGGGAGGAAGCTAACTGCTTCCATCATCTGTCATTCGGCTCGTCACAAGAGTCCATCATGACAGAAACCCAATATTTTTACTGTTGCCTTTGTTACCACACACACACACACACAACACACACACACACACACACCACACATATATATATATATATATATATATATATATATATAATCTATCTATCATCTATCTACCTATCTATCTATCTATCTATCTATCTATCTATCTGTCTAAGCATTTGTCTGTCTGTCTATATCATCTGTCTATCATCTACCTATCACCTATCACCTATCTAGCTATATCATCTACCTGTCTATTTATATCATCTATCATCTATCTTATCATCTGTCTGTCTATCTATATCATCCATCTATCACCTAACTATATCTTCTATTTATCATCTATCTATCTATCTATCTATCTATCTATCTATCTATCTATCTATCTATCTAGATGATATCTAGTTATCTAGTTATCAAAACAGATGTTTGATGCTGTGCAGGTAAAAATAAGTTTGCGGTCTTGTATACAATTAGCAATTTGCCCATACAGTTCCAACTGTCAGATTTCTTAATCTTATAATAAAGAAACCCATCAGGAAGTCATTAAAAAAGAAAGGGGACTAATTAGAAAGCTCGAGGGAAATGGGAATGTTTTACAGGAAAGCAGTTGTCCCCAATGACTTAATTTGTATGGGACACTTTGCCTACTTTTTGTTTAAAAAGCTCAGGGCCAATACACCCATCAGGACACTCTGCAAATGTGCCAATCATCCTTCGTTTTACTACTGTTTACAACATTGGGCACTCTCGGGGTTGGGGCCTTTTTATTTTTGACAGAGGTGCCCTCCTATTGTATGGAAAGAAAAATCTAAGATGGCTGCTCCCTGCCTTCTTGTATTGATAATGCTTTTCAGGTATGGATGAAAATAATGTCTTATGCCTTTAAATCAATGTTAAAATATGTTTACTCCAACTTCCAGAATTCTCTACACAGCATGCTGGCTAGAGAGTTCGGGCAAGCTGAAGTCTATGTTTCTTAAAAGATACAACACTTTGAGAAAAAAAATGGTTTTCCTTGAATGTATGAAGACAAAAAAAGCAAAATTTGGCTTAAAAACATCCATATTCTTAATCCAATGCTACTGACATTGTGTAGGTCCACAAGGACCTCCATAGAGAGTACATTAAAATGTGCTAAGATTTAAGTGCTGTCTTATATTTGGGCACTCCTTGTAGATATCTTGTTGACTTAAAGAGAGGTGCCAGATTGCTCAGGAGATCATAAAAAGTGATCATTTAAAGTCTAATATTTCCCTGCCAGGAATAGCCCAATGTGCTGTCAGCAAAGGAAACCAACCACTTTGCTTTCTAATTTTAAATGAACAGATTTCTCACAACACTGGGTGGGTGCAGCACAGTGGTGGATTTCAATTTTTTTTTAGAACCTCTTCTGTAGGTGTGGCCTGCTTGTGGGAGTGGTGCCAACCATGTGACTGGGTGGGCGTGGCCAACTTGTAAAATGTGGTGAAACTCACTTAATAACAACCCTTGCTTAGCAACCAAAATGTTGGCTCAGAAACGCGCAGCACCGAGTGGCAAAAAAGGAAGCACTTCACATGCCTCGTCTGAGCCACAACAAGGAAGAGAACGCGGCCTCGGGGGCATTGGTGCACCGGAAAATGAACTTCTAGTTCCGGCGTGCACATGGACACTGGCCAGCAAGTCTTCTGGTTACTGCCATGCTTGCACACGGCCAATCAGTTGACCAGAAGAGGAACAGGCAATGCCACGCATGCCAGGTGACATGGCTCCGTGTGCCACTTTGGGCATACATGCCATAGGTTCTCCATCATAGGTCTAGAGATAGCGGATGGGATAAGAAACGAGGTGGTATTCTGCCATTTTGGACCAGTTCATCCGAACCGGTAGTGGAAATCGCGGGTGGCCCCACCCACCCACCCGAGCTCTATGCCATCCTATTTAGGCACATTTTTGGCCAAATCGCATGGGTGGAAGGCTGAGTGCATGCGTGGACGGAGGACGCGCTCACATTTGCAAACCAGTAGGGAAGATAAGTGAATACTACCCTTGGATAAGAGGCTTAGAAAGGACACATACACATACCCCATAGTTTCTTGGTTTGTACAAGAGATGCGGGAGAATTATCCTTTCAGAACTTGGAAGACTAATGTCAGCCTCATGAAATTAACTAGATAGGAATCAAAACCAGTTGAGCTTATTCTACTCCATGGTAAAGCGACAGTGATAGAACCCTGCAAGACTGAGAATGTTATTCCCCCCCTCTCCACCAAGAACTAGGGTTGCTAAAATTTTTGAATCCCCCCCTGGTTCGAGCGCTGGGTACAATAACAGGTCTTCATAATACAAAGCCGTCAAGGTGTCGGGGACCTGATGCCCCATGCAGGTCTCGACCCATCAAGCCAAATCTGATTCTCTTAACACGTAATCCACTCTCCAAGGTGTTCCGGAAACACCTCTTGGTCTGACATTCCATTAAAGCATGAGAACAAGGTTGATGGATAGCGCACTCTTTAGTGGGCTATATATCTCACAGCTGGGGCAGTTCACCAGAGGCGCCATGACTCATGCTTAGCCTTCATAAACATGGTTTCCCCCTGCTAAGAAAGACAGTTATCACCGCCAGATCTGAGAGAGGATTTTAACCCAAGCCAGCCATACTGCTTATTGACACCAGCTGTTTTGGACACCTAACATGTTCCTGAATGCTGATGTGCTTCTAGCATTGCTGGAAAACCATGAATCACTCTTCATAGGAGAGAAAAAAGCTGAATTACTGGGAACCGGGAAGCTGTTAGGACAGCCACTTTATCTTAAATATCACATTTGTTGCAGAGAGAATGGTCCCCTGATCGTTGGAGGCCTCCACAGAGAAAGATTTTAGTCTTTATATTTATTTTACTATTATTTTTCACCTTTAAAAAAAACATTGTTTTTTTTTTAGTTGCCTTGAGCGCTCACCAGACCAGAAAGATGGATGTAAATCAAATAACTATAGCTGTGTTTTCTGTCACCCGGTCTTTTTCTAATTCATTGACTACAGTGCAGGCTACAGATTATATGAAAGGATGAAGGGTAATAAATTGGAAACATTTTTAGCTCCTCCGGTTCAAAAAATTCCTTCCCCGCGAAGTTGTTTTGAGGGTAGGATGTATAATTTGCAATTGCAATTTAATGCATTCCGGGAACGGCATGCAATTTCTCCCTGTTTTCTACAAATTTTACATGCATCTTCGCTGCTTTCAGACTTTTTAGTCCAGATGATAATGTCGCCTAATGCCTCTGAAATGAAAAGTGCTTGTAAATGCATGAATAGTGTATGATTAATATGCTTGGTTTCCTTCCTCATATCACTCGTGCACAACTTCGGCAATTTTAAGTTGTGTGGATGTCAACTCCCAGAATTCCCCAGCCATCCATGCTGGCTGTGGAATTCTGGGAATTGAAGTCCACACATCGTAGAAGTGGCTAAGGTCGAAATACACTGCCCTAGAGGAAGGGAAGCCTGATACCCTCTTTCAAGGGGTTCTCATTGCCGAACGAGCAGATTTTAGACAAGGCAACAGTTTGGCAGGGCCTGGTCTGTAAGGCGCAACCTCTTAAGCATCATACCAGTACAAATCTGTTAACTCAGCTCATGTTAATCCCAATGAAATTCCTGCCAAGTTAGCGCCCCACATTATTTAAGTAGGGAAAGTGTTTGCTTCTTTCTGTGTCACCTTCTCCTTTCTCAACTTTGCCCTCAGTATTTCTTATAACCTGCATCTTCATTTGTGGTGTTTTGCTCCTCGGTCCCAATGATATGGGATGATGGGAATCCTTTCTTCAGTTTTGCAAGGCCTGTAAACCATTGCCCCAAGTGGGCTTTGCAATAATTTAAATGACATTTTAAAATCCCTGGAAACCATCTCTCTCTCTTACTCTCCTCTCCTCTACCCTACTTTATCCTCCCTTCTTCTCTCTCTCTGTTCTTTGTCTCTCCCTCTTTCTGTCTCCCTCCTTTCCTCTCTCTCCTCATCGTCCTCCCACTTTCCTTCTCTCTCTCTCCCTCTCCCTCTCTGTCTCTCCCACTCTCTCACTCTCTGTCTCTCCCTCTCCCCATCTCCCCCCTCTCCTCTCTGTTTCTCCCTCCCTCCCTTCCTCTCTCTCTCTCCCTGTCCCCCTCCCCCATCTCCCTCCCTCTCTCCCTCCCCCTCTCCTTCTCTGTCTTTCCCTTCCTCTCCCTCTCTCTGTCTCTCCCACTCTCACTCTGTCTCTCCCCATCTCTCTCCCTCTCCTCTCTGTTCCTTCCTCTCCCTCTCTATCTTTCTCCCTCCCTCCCTCTCTCTCCCTGTCTCCCTCCCTCTCTCCCCATCTCCCTCCCTTTATCCCTCCCCCTCTCCTTCTCTCTGTCTCTCCCTTCCTCTCCCTCTCTCTCTCCCTGTCTCCCTCCCTCCCTGTCTCCTACCCTCTTTCTGTCTCCCTCCTGCTCCCTCTTTCTGTCTACCTCCCTTCCTCTCTTCCTCTCTCTCCCTCCCTCTCTCTGTCTTTCCCTCCCTCTCTCTCTTTCTGTATCCCTCCCTTCCTCTCCCTCTCTCTCTCTCCCTGTCTCCTTCCCTCTCTCTGTCTCCCCCTCTCTCTGTCTCTCCCGTCCTCTCCCTCTCTCTCTTTCCCTCTCTGTCTCTCACTCCCTCTCTCTCTTTCCCTCTCTCTGTCTCTCCCATCCTCTCCCTCTCTCTTTCCCTCTCTGTCTCTCACTCCCTCTCTCTCTTTCCCTCTCTCTGTCTCTCACTCCCTCTCTCTGTGTCCCTCCCTCTCCTCCCTCCCCCATTTCTCTCTCCCATACTCCCTCATCCAGTTCCTATTTGAATAGGGGGTATATCTCCTAAACAGGAGTCCCTTGAAGTCTTGTGCTTCTAATAACCAGCTTTTCATTTCAGGATGTCTTCATTTCTCTGATCTGAATCAGAGAAAACTGCCTGATTCACTTTTTTTTTCTTACCCACCAGTCTTTGCTGTTGAGATTGCTCAGAAGCCCATGGCTGGCTTTTATCAGGTGTTCACACATTGGCTTCCCATTTTTCTGCCGAGGAGTGCTGCAAGTTATCTGGAGGGTTTTGAAGCAATTAAGAGGTTTTACATTTCTAGTCTCCTGACAGTGTCACTTCCCCTGAATCATTTGGAGATGTAAAAATTCAATATTATAGACCTTAATATACTACGCAAAGGTTCTAGTGCATAAACAACCTGCGAGGCAGAGTCTCTTTCCTCCCTGCTTTGCATATAGAGAAGGGATCTTAGATCATGTGGCTCAGGATGATAGGCATTGCAATCCTTTACAACTGGGTATGATGTTGGGTAAGTTTCATATAGACCTGGGGTTCCAACCTTGGCATCTCTAAGATGGGTGGACGTCAACTCCCAGAATTCCCCAGACAGCCATATATATGCTCTATATACATAATGGCGAAACTATGGCATGCGTGCCCAAAATGGCACCCGAAACCATGTTACGCATGGCTTTGCTTGTTTGTCTTCCGGGTTTCTAGTGCACATGCACACGTGATGATCAGCTGTCCTTCATGCGTGCATCAGTGCCGAAAACCGATCCGTGCATGCGCCCTGGCCAGCTGATTGTAGGGTGTGCACATGGGCTAGAACCCATCCCTTCACATGCGAGAAAAGACCAAAAACCAGTCTGCACATGCACGTCGTCCAGCTGATTGTCAGGTGCACATGTGCGCTAGAATCTGGAAGTCGGCTTTTCCAGAGCGCAGCCCCAACAACTGTGCTCATGCGACATTTCCACTCAACCTTTTCGGCACTAAGAGCCATGGTGGCCCAGTGGTTAGAGTGTAGTACTGCAGGCACCTTCTGCTGATCACTGGCTGCCAGCAGTTTGCCAGATCAAATCTCACCAGGCTCAAGGTTGATTCAGCCTTCCGTCCTTCCAAGGTGGGTAAAATGAGGACCCAGATTTTTAGGGGCAAGAGGCTGACTCTGTAAACCGCTTAGAGAGGTCTATAAAAGCACTGTGAAGCGGTATATAAGTGCTATTGCTATCACTGCTCTCTATGCATTAAGAAAGCAGTCTCAGGATTACATCCCAGCAGCAATTTTTACAGCCGCTCTTAACCTCTGCATCCCTCAGTGGAAAGTCAACTGAAGTTCCATTCTAACTGTATGGGTTTCTGTCCCTGCAGGAGGCCTCCGGGGAGCCACCGTGGTGGATGCTTTGGATACCCTGTACGTCATGGAGCTGCAGGAAGAATTCCAGGAAGCCAAAGATTGGGTGGAGAAGAGCTTTGACTTGAATGTGGTGAGTCAGCCTTTGAATAGGTTTCTCTATTCTCTGGCAGAAAACCTCCTGGTGTATTTTGAACACTGGTGTTTTGACTGGTCCTCCGCCCTGCACCCCACACCCCAAACTGGCACACTGTAAAAACAAGCCGAGAATAGGACAGCGTACAGTTGAGCTGGGAGGTAATAAGGTAAAAGGATTAAAGGGGAAAGGCCTTGATCACCAGATCAGCTAATAATCCAATCAGCGCCTCTATCAGTGGTGGAATTCAAAAATTATTACTACCGGTTCTGTGGGTGTGGCTTGGTGGGTGTGGCTTGGTGGACATGGCAGGGGAAAGATACTACAAAATTTTCATTCCCTCTCCACTCCAGGGGAAGGATACTGCAAAATCCCCATTTCCTTCCAATCAGCTGGGACTCGGGAGGCAGAGAATAGATGGGGGCGGGGCCAGCCAGAGGTGGTATTTACTGGTTCTCTGAACTACTCAAAATTTCTGTTATTGGTTCTCCAGAACTGGTCAGAACCTGCTGAATACCGCCTCTGGCCTGTATCAATATTTTTCAACATTGGCAGCTTTAAGATGGGTGGATTTCGAATCCCAGAATTCCCCAGCCAGCCTGGCTGAGGAATTCTGGGAATTGAAGTCCACCCATCTTAAAGCTGCCAACGTTGAAAAACTCTGGTCTATATCTTTGTAGATCGCCTCCTTCCTCTTTCCATCTTCCCTGTCGGGAATACCTCCGATCAAAAAGATGGATCATTTGAGAACTAAGCAGCTACGGGTATTTGGAGTACAGGCCTTCCAACTGCCAACCAATGTTTTGTAGAGGTGCAGCATCTTCATCACTCCACCATCTTGGCTCTTGAGCTGAGAGAGTCTAGTAGGCCCAAAGTCACTTAGCAAGCTTCCTTGGGTGAGGCTTCCCTTGCTCGGTCTCCTTGTGGCCAAAATGTCTATGCTGTGCCTTTGACTGCTTTTTGGTGCAAAGGAGAACTGATGAAGTCCTTATAGATGACTTTCCAGGTCAGCAGTCACCCACCGGTGGTCTGTGGACCGCTGGTGGCCCATGAGAAAATTATCTGCATTTTTTATATCGCACTAAATCAGGGGTCCTCAAACTACGGCCCCTGAGATGGATACGTGCAATGAATGTTTATGTTGCTGCGAAGAGTCTCCCCCTTCGGGGTCTTTTTGTGCAGGTCGGAGGGGGGCAAATATTCTGACTTGGGCTCTGCTTCGACCTCCTGGTGTGGGGCTTTGTGTGAAGGCTAGAGGGAAGCACCACTGTTGGCGAAGAGACTGAAGACCTTGTTCCAGTGGGACTGCATCATGGCCTGGAACTGGCTGACCATCTCAGCCCACTGAGCCTCCAGGCGCCAGTACCTGGCCTTGCACTCCCGCAGGTCTTCCCTCTGCTTGGAAAGCCTCTGCTCATAATCCTCCGTGAGGTGCTTCTGCTGAGCCTCCTTCTCGGTCAGATCCAACTTGAACTGAGCTGTTTTGCCAACTCTTTCTCATGGTGGCTGCTTAGCTCCAACAACTGCTTCCTATTGGGGCCCTAAGGAGCCCGGCGGGGAGGTGAGGAGTGCCTGGCAGGGGAGGGGCAAGTAATCACATGACCAAATAGCCACACCCAGCCAGCCAGCCATAAGTCAGATCATATTAGTGGTCCGTGGGATTTATATTATGAATTTAGTGGTCACTGAGGTCTGAAAAGTTGGTGACCCCCTGCTCTAGGTAAACATCCTATTTTTTAATTGGGGGGGGCATTACACCAACAACTATAGCTGCATGGTTAGCAATGAAAGTTGGTGAGAATTATACTTACAAACATCTAGAAGAAATGCAGTTTGAAGCAGAGTAGAATTTTTAAAGATGTTTAGAAGTTCCACAAATGGGATTCAACTAGACACAAGTTGTATTACTATCCCATTAGAGTTTAGGAACTTGTCTCTGTACTTGAAGGGACTGTGTTTTTTTATTTGTTTATTTATATTCTTCCCTTATTATTTTTACAAATAACTTAAGGCATTGAACATATCCAGCACACTTCCTCTTCCTATTTTCCCCATACCAACAACCCTGTGAGGTGGGTTGGGCTGAGAGGGAGTGACTAGCCCAAGGTCACCCATCTGGCTTTCATGGCTAAGGTGGGAGTTGAACTCGCGGTCTCTTGATTTCTAGCCTGGTGCCTTAGCTACTAGCCCAGACTGACTTGCATTGTGTTTATTGTTTTGTTCTCCATGAATTTGTTTGTTTCCAGGTTGGTTCTCCCACGGTTTTTATAATGCTCGAAATAGCCCATAAATTGTCAGATCCCTAAAAGTGATGCTGCCATTCAATTGGGAGGAGGGGGGCCTCGGAGTTAAATCACTAGCTGTACCTGTAAAAACTGAGTTTTATAACATTACAACTGGTTTCCTGTCACAGGAAAACTGAAGGTCCCAGCGCCTCTGAAGGGATGTTTATGATGGCCATGTGGGATTTCTTACTTTAATGTCTAACTAGAAATAGCCATGGGAACTTGTGTTTTATTCGACTCTCAGGGCAGAAGAGTTAAGGAAACATCTTCACACTTGTGTATTGGTCGGAATCTGCATTTGGGCAAAGGGGAGGGGTCATTATCAGTTTAATCCCACTTGTATTGCCTAAAGGGTTTCAGATGCTGCTTTGCCTCTAATGGTCTCCATCCTGCTTGATTAAAGGTTCCTTTTGAAATAATCCATTTCAAGAGTCTTTACTTTCTTAAGTTAGGAGAGGAGCCATTACATAAATACTTGGTTCTCTGAATCCCATCCCATGCGCTAGTTCAGGGATGTCAAACTCAAAGCCCGCGGGCTGAATCCGGCCCATAGGGTGCTTAGATCTGGCCCACAGGACCACCCTAGGAACAGAGAAGGACCAGCCCACAGTGCATCTGCCAGTGAAAAACTGAGCTCGGAACGGTCGCATATGGCTCTCCCAAGCTCTGTTTTCGCTGGCAGAGTGCTCAGGCCACCACAGGTGCCCTCGACACAAGTGACGTTGAGCTGGCCAGGCCCACCATAGCCATGCCCAGCTCAGCCTCCCTCCGAGGTGAAACACAACCCCCAATGAAATCGAGCTTGACATCCCTGCTGTAGTTTATCCTGTTTGCTCCATCACTTTGTTTAGCCTCTCGACAGTCCCTCTATTATTTGAGTTTTGTGTTGCTGCAGAAACTGAGGTCCTCCAGGTCCCTGAGTTTAAAACCAGGGGTGGGATTCTACCGGTTCGGACCGGTTCAGGTGAACCGCTAGCTCCGACGATCAGCTGGGCCCTCTCGCCTACCCCTGCGCTATACTGACCTATATCTTCTCAGCTGACTTGCGCAGCAGAGCAGATTGCTGCGCCTCAGCTGTGTTACTCCCCAGAAGTAACACAGAAAGTAAGCATTCTTAAAACTGTGCATGCGCGCAAAGCACGTGATCACCAAAATGGTTGTTAAACTGGCAGGATCCCACCACTGTTTAAACCCATTGTGGACGGGCAGCCCTGCTTACATACCAACAGGGCAGCATTTCTCACGCCAGACTGCCTCTCTGTTTTTGCTGCAAGGCTGTAGGAAAAGCAAAGGAAATTGCCTCTCCCTCTCCCCCCCCCCCCCTGGAAAAGCTTTGTTTTGAAATAGATGACCAACATGGGCTTGCAAATGGGCAGTCGTGCCTCGTAAATTTGGCTCAGTGCTCTGTGTTTGGAATTGGATCAATAGGCCAACAGACAAACTAGAGAAAGGTTATTGATCTGTATTTTCACAAAAGCTCTCCCTTCTGGCCCACAAATCAATCAGCAGCAGCCTTGCGAAGAGCCGTGTCATAGGTTTCACGGCAGAAGAGACTAGATATGGACTGAAGGTTTCTTTTCATCCAGATGAAACAGGACAACTCAGTTAGAAATGAAGCACTTACGGTAGGGGTTCCTCAACCCTGGAAACTTTCAGATGTGTGGACTTCAACTCCCCAAATTCCCCCAACTAGCAAATTCATTTTATTTTTGAAAAGTTTTTTATTTTTTGTTCTCTATATACAATTATAGGTATACATACACATACTTATTATTCCTTTTTTACATTTGTCGTTCTTGTACATTTGTCATTCTATTTACAGAGTTATAATATACCATTTGGGTTGCTTTGTTTATCATTCCTCACCTGTTTTGACACCACTTTCTTTTCCCTTTCTTTTTCCCTTCCCTCCCTCCCTTCCTTCCCTACTTTCTTCCTTCCTCTCTCCTTTCCCTTCCTTCTTCCCTTTCCTCTTCCCTATTCCTCTCTTCTTCTTCCCCTTCCTGTCCTCTCTCCCACTCTCCTTCTCCCTTCCATCTTCCTCACCTCTATCTTCCTTCCCTCCTCTTCCTCTCATATCCTCTCCTCCTCTTCCTTTCTTTTTCTACTGTTGTAGGTGTCTCTTCCAGCTCTTAATTTTTATTTTCTATGGGTGGTATTTTCGCAGACCCAAAAATAGTTGAATATCATTTCTTGCTCCCTTTCCTTCCCAAATCTATCCTGATTATGTTTCCCCCCCTTTGTATCTTACTTTTGAATATATACTTATATATTATTATTATTTTTCTTCCCTTTGCAAATTCATATTTGTTGGGATGGGGCAAGATATTTATCCTAAGGCTCCAACAGCCAACATTTTCCAGATTACAGATTCTGAACCCTCCTTGTCTCTAAATTTCAATACCTATATTTGCCAAGAACTTAGAAAAGGGAGCTTTGAAAATATTGCTAAACCTTGGCAGTTTGAAGATGGATGGGCTTTAATGTCTAAAATTTACCGCCCAGCAAACTGATCGGAGAATTCTGGCAATGAAGTCCACACTATCTGAAAGTTGCCAAGATTAAGAAACAGTGATTAGGATATTTAAAAATATTAAACGTAGGACATTTGAAAAAATACCATGTATGGTGCTCTCTGAGCTTGGTTTTCTTGTAGACTCTTCATTACCAAACTCGGTAACCTCATCGGTGCACTGCAAGTTAATGTTTTCAAAAGTGAACATAGAATTCGAAGTGATGTTACTGATGGCTGCAGCATCCATTCATTAGTTGAGTATAATAGCAGGATACACATATTCCCAAAATGAACTGATGTGCATTGCATGGAATATAAACGCCACACACTGGTTGTGAACAAGGTCAGAAAGAATGCAAGCCCTACTTTCCTGTTACTCCACACCTGGAATAGTGCATTCAGTTTTGGTTGCCATGATGTAAAAAAGATGTGGAGACTCTAGAAAGAGTGCAGAGAAGAGCAACAAAGATGATTAGAGGACTGAAGGCTAAAACATATAAAGAACGGTTGCAGGAATTAGGTATGTCTAGTTTGATGAAAAGAAGGACTAGGGGAGACATAATAGCAGTCTTCCAGTATCTCAGGGGTTGTCATGAAGAACAGGAAGTCAAGCTATTCTCCAAAGCACCAGAAGGCAGGATAAGAAGTAATGGGTGGAAACTAATCAAGGAGAGAAGCAACCTAGAACTAAGAAGAAATTCCCTCACAGTTAGATCAATTAATCAGTGGAACAGCTTGCCTCCAGAAGTTGTGAATGTTCCAACACTTGAAGTGTTTATGAAGATGTTGGATATCCATTTGTCTGGAGTGTTGTAGGGTTTCCTGCCTGAGCAGGGGTTTGGACTAGAAGACCTCTAAGGTCCCTTCCAACTCTGTTCTTTTCATTTTCTTCATTCCTCCTATTATTCTATTCTATTCCATTCTATATTTCCTATATTCTTTTATTCCTATATTCCAATTCCTGTTTTTCTAAAGGGCCCTTTTACGTAGTCCAGAAATACCTCTTCTGTCTGGGGGTGTGGAGGATATTTGTGAATTCACACCTTTTGTAAAAAGCTGGTATTTATTCAGAGGACAAACCTGAATTGGCAGGAAGAAATTTTTGAAAGGGATAGTTTGACCGCAATTGCTTTGACATTTTGCTGCTCCAAGATTTTTATGAGTAAGGGGCTAGTTGGAAAGTTCAGTCCACTGCATCAGTGTTATATATATAAAAAAACGGAAGGGAGGGGATTGCACAAGCTTGTTCCCATTGTCTCCTTTCCATCCAAACTCACTGACGTAAACCGCTCTGGGGGTCTAATTATTATGTCTCCCCCCCCTTTACGTGAATGGATTTGTGAATTCCTCAAAAGCTAAAAGCACAGAGAAAAGACTGTGGAGACAACAAACAGTTGCTCTTACTCTGGCATTTCACTGTTACAAATGCTGAGTGTCTATGTTACTATTGCTGTTAAATTTTTATAAAAAACATTTTATCTGTTGCTGCTCAGGATTGAATGATGCATTTTATGTAATTTTACAATTGATAAGGAATGAGGTGGGGCTGCGGTGGCTCAGTGGGTAAGACGCTGAGCTTTTTGATCAGAAAGGTCAGCAGTTCGGCGGTTCAAATCCCTAGCGCCACATAACGGAGTGAGCTCCCGTTACTTGTCCCAGCTTCTGCCAACCTGGCAGTTGGAAAGCACGTAAAAAATGCAAGTAGAAAAATAGGAACCACCTTTGGTGAGAAGGTAACAGCGTTCTGTGCACCTTCAGCATTTAGTCATGCCGGCTACATGATCACAGAGACTTGACACTGGCTCTTTGTCTTTGAAAAGATACAGAAGGATCTTGACAAACTTGAACATTGGGCACTATCTAATAAAATGAAATTCAATGGTGAAAAGAGTAAGGTTCTACATTTAGGCAACAAAAACAAAATGCACAGGTACAGTATAGGTGGTACCTTGCTCAACAGTAGTAACTGCGAAAGGGATCTTGGAGTCCTAGTGGACAACTATTTAAATATGAGCCAGCAGTGTGCAGCAGCTGCCAAAAAAGCCAACACAGTTCCAGGCTGCATAAACAGAGGGATAGAATCAATAAGTGTTAATACCACTTTATAATGCCTTGGTAAGGCCACACTTGGAATACTGCCTCCAGTTTTGATTGCCACAATGTAAAAAAGATGTGGAGACTCTAGAAAGAGTGCAGAGAAGAGCAACAAAGATGATTAGGGGACTGGAGACTAAAACATATGAAGAACGGTTGCAGGAACTGGGTATGTCTAGTTTAATAGAAAGAAGGACTAGGGGAGACATAATAGCAGTGTTCCAATATCTCGGGGGTTGCCACAAAGAAGAGGGAGTCAAACTATTTTCCAAGGCACCTGAGGGTAGAACAAGAAGCAATGGGTGGAAACTAATCAAGGAGAGAAGCAACTTTGAACTGAGGAGAAATTTCCTGACAGTTAGAACAATTAATCAGTGGAACAACTTGCCTCCAGAAGTTGTGAATGCCCCAACACTGGAAGTCTTTAAGAAAATGTTGGATAGCCATTTGTCTGAAACGGTATAGGGTTTCCTGCCTAGGCAGGGGGTTGGACTAGAAGACCTCCAAGGTCCCTTCCAACTCTGCTATTGTATTGTATTGTATTGAAAAGGAGGTGAGCACCGCCCCCTAGAGTCGAGAACAACTAGCACATATGTGCGAGGGGAACCTTTACCTTAAGGGATGAGATATGAGAAGAGGGTTTTTTTAATTGAAATATTGGAGAGAACCAGCTAGCAGCACCAAAGGCATTCTAGACATTGTCTCCAATGTCTGCAGAAGCTGTCTACAAGAGATAGAGATAGAGGAAAATGTTCGTTTTGGGGGTTAAAATGCAATTTTTTTTTTCCTTCTGGAGGTGGCAGGCTGGAGAAGGTGGTCTGGCTGGCTGGGGAATTAAATTAAATTATTATTTATTTGTCAGTGCACAAATTCTGGAAGTGGAAGTGCACAGGTCTTCAGGGTTCTTTCCATCCATGCCTTGCAAGTGTCTCTGCTAATGATTGTGCAGCGAAGGATATTAAAAATGTGTTTTTATATCTGCTCCTTCAGTTGCACTTACTTATCTTTGCATCCGCATATCCGGCAATGTCCAATCTGAGACCTTCTTATTTTTTTCTTCCAGCAGAATGGCGAAGCTTCCTTATTTGAAGTGAACATCCGCTACGTTGGGGGACTTCTGTCTGCGTATTACCTGACGGGCGAAGAGGTTGGTACCGCTGATCCATTTGTCACATCTGAGTTGCGATATGGATTTCCGCACGGAGAATCTCAGAAAGCCACACCTCTTCCCTTGCCTAAAACCAGCTAAAAATGGTTCCTCTTGATAAATATCAGAGTACCGATGATAGCGGTTAATTAAGTTGGGCATAATTACTTGGCCTGGCTCATCCAGTAGGATTTTCCTCCTGTGGACAATTTCTTCTGGACAGTTCACTGGGTTGGTACATTGGTCTCTGCAGAAATGCCACTGGCCATGGTTTCGGTTTTGTGTTCTGAATGTATTAAGGACTTGAAGCTAGAGAGAAGGAGTTGTGTCCCTCACAAGGGTCACATTAAACACTGCTGTGAACTACCATATTTTTCAGAGTATAAGACGCACCAATATTTTGAAGAGGCAAATTTTAAAAAAAAGGGTTTTGCACTCTGCAGACCTCCCGAAAATGCCCCATTTTTCACAAATCTGGACCCCTTTTTGTCAAAAAAGAGGGCATGAATAGCCTTTAGGAGGCTTTTAGAGTGCTCCTGGGGGGTGCCCCCCCCCAAAAATGAGCAAAAATGGCCTGTTTTTCACAAAATGGACACAAGTAGCTGTTAGGAGGCTTCTACAGTGCTCCTGGGGGGGGGGGAATTGGCAAAAAAACAGCCCGTTTTTTGCTCATTTCTGCCCTCCCGAGCCCCCAGGAGCACTCTACAAGGCTCCTAAAGGCAATGCACGGCCATTTTTGCAAAGGGGGCAGGGTTTCAGGAGGCTAAAAATGTTGTATTCAGTGTATAAGACGGACCCAGATTTTCACCCTCTCTTTTGAGGGAAAAAGGTGCGTCTTATACTCCAAAAAATATGGTATCTTTTATGTTTTTAAAAGTGACAACCACTTTTAGCTCTTCCACCAAACCCCAAAAATCTTGCTTGGCATTAAAGTCACGTGTGATGAGCTCCTAAATTTCATGGACTCGGTCCAAAACATTCTTCATTAACTCAACAAGGGAGAAATGCATCTGTGAAGGCATTAATTGCCATAACCTTCCAGTATTAATTCTTGGAACTGAACTACTACCTAGGCAAGTGTTTCCATAAAACATAGCCACAAGCAGGAATCTCTTTAGTGAGAACTTTTATTATGAAATTTAGGATAGGCAGTAGGCTTAAAGGGGGATTGATGCACTTTTATGCTTTGGTTGTCGATCTGCTTCTGGGTGCAGTTCAAGGTGTCGTTATTATCAGTGGTGGTATTCAAATAATTTAACAACCGGTTCGCTGCCCTAATGACCAGCTGGGTAGGCGTGGCTTGGTGGTCATGTGACTGTGTGGGCGTAGCCAACTCAATGTCACTCACGTCGATGGGCGCTTCGCCTTAGCTTTTACAATGCAATAAGGGTTAACTGGAGAGGCAGTTTCTGTAAGCAGGGCCATAAAGATTAGGCTAGAAACAACACCAGAACGTTTCCTTCCTGCCTTCCTTACAGGATTAGCCCTGTAAAGTGGGAAAAAACAAAAGATTTCTTCCAACAACCGGTTCTCTGAACTGCTTAGAAAGTTACCAGCCGGTTCTCCTGAATAGGTGAGAACGGGTGAATCCCACTACTGGTTATTACCTTCAAAGCCCTTTATAGCATGGGTCCAGGATAGCTGAAGAACCCCCTATAGCAGTGGCTCTTAACTTTTGGGGCACTAGGGACCGGTTCCAGGGAGAAAGGTTTTTCCATGGATCAGAGGGGGGGGCGTGGTTTCACATGCTGCCTGCATCCCGTGGATAGGGTTCTACTTGTTTGCACGGCACGGTTTCTGGCATGCCGTGACCCAGTGCTGATCCATGGACTGGGGGTTGGGAGCCCTTGCCCTATAGCAGGAGTGTCAAACGCAAGACCTGCAGGCCAGATCCAGCATGCGGGGTGCTTAGATATGCTTAGATCTGGCCTGTGGAGCCACCCTGGAAATAGCAACGCTTTTTTACTGGCAGAGGGTTGCAGGAGGCTATCGCAGCAGAAAAAGGAGCTCAGGAGCCCATTTTCGCTAGCAGAATGCTTGGGCTGCCAAAGGTGCCCCTAACATGAGTGACGTCAAGTTGGCCATGCCTCCTCATCACACACCACATGCCCCCCTGACATCAAACACAACCCTGATGCAGTCCTCAATGAAATCGAGTTTGATACCCCTGCCCTATAGGAATGGCCCACCCCATTTGTGCTGGAAGAAGGTACCTACTGAGGATCTCATCAGCCAAGTAATTTTGGCTGGTGGGATCCAGGAATCGACCACGGCTTTCTGCCATGGCTCCCACCTTTTGGAATATCTTACCTTCAGAGGTAAGATCCGTCCCCCGCTCTCTTTTAGTCTTCAGGAGAAGCCTTAAAACCAGGCTGTGGGGTTTGGAAGGAGAACCCTGTTTCGTCCGAGGTGACACAGTGGTTAGAGTGCAGTACTGCAGGTTACTTCAGCTGACTGCTAGTTGCAGTTCAGCAGTTCAAATCTCACTAGGCTCAAGGTTGACTCAGCCTTCCATCCTTTCGAGGTGGGTAAAACGAGGACCCAGATTGTTGGGGGCAAGAGCCTGACTCACTTAGAGAGGGCTGTAAAAGAACTATGAAGTGGTATATAAATCTAAGTGCTATTGCTTCCTTCCTTCCTTCCCTCCATCCCAGCAGTTAGAATGCAGTATTTCAGGCTGCTCACTGCCAGTAGTTCGATTCTGGCTGGCTCAAGGTTGACTCAACCCTCCATCCTTCCGAGATCAATAAAATGAGGACCCAGATAGTTGGGGGCAATAGGCTGACTCTGTAAACCACTTAGAGAGGACTGTAAAGGCACTGTGAAGCGGTATATAAGTGCTATTGCTATTGCTATCCTTCAAAGAATATTCTTCCATTGGAGCAAATGGTCTCAGAGGTGACCTTGCTTCCCAGGCTGATGACTGGAACCGAAATGAACTTTGCAGCATGATATAATACCGCAGCAGTAGAGTTCCTGCTTATTTTTCCATTGTTCCACGGTACACACTGAGACTGATTGCACTATATATTTTTGATGGCATAGAAAGGTTGCACAAAAAATTTCTAGGACAGAAACTGGAGCAAAGCAGTAGTTTGGCCTCCTGCTGTGGCTTTGCATATAGAACAAGGGAGCTGCATGGCTCCAATGACAGATTGTAAGACCCTTGCAGTGCAAAAGTGTTATATGGTCAGCTTTTTGTCTTTTGAAAGGAACAGTGAAGCACAGCAAGTTGTGACGCCTATTTTTTTTCTTCCCAAAACTGGATTTATTTATTTTTTTTACTTAATTCTTACAAGTTAGCTTTGCTACTGTGGCCTTGGCAATGCTGCTTTCCTCATTTAGACAAAAGCTTTGGATCCTGCACGATGTCTCTGTAAATCACTTCACGTTCTTCCCTTTATAACAAGTAAACTCTTGATTAATATATCTGCAGAAGGATGCGGCTGTTTCTCGCTTTTCAGCAAGTTCAGTTCCCGTAGCGACTGAAGCAAAGGGGGAATAGGAGAAGAAGATGTCTCCGTTCTCAAGCTTTCAAAAAAGACTTCAGCAACTGACTAGATCAGGGAATTGTTCTAAAGCTTTACAGGCAGTCTTTAACCTATGACCATATTTTAGCCCTGAATTATAGTTGTTAAGTCATGGTGGTTGTTATCACAGCGCACCAGACAGAGAGGAAGAAGGGGTGTGTGAAAAGCTGATGGAGATACTTACTTCTCTGTCCCCACTCAAAACTGTTTTCAGTCCTGGCCAATGTCTTAATTCATGATGGTGTCAAAAACAACATTGATTTTGATGCCTTTTAGTGGTGCAGTGGCTAAGGGGCTGAGGTGGTTGATCAGAAAGGTTGGCAGTTTCGGCAGTTCGAATCCCTAGCGCTGCGTAACAAAGTGAGCTCCCTTTACTCGTCCCATCTTCTGCCAACCTAGCAGTTCAAAAGCACATAGAAAATGCAAGTAGAAAAATAGGAAGCAGCTTTGGTGGGAAGATAAAACAGCGTTCCATTCGCCATCGGCATTTAGTCATGTTGGCCACATGACCACAGAGACGTCTTCAGACAGCGCTGGCTCTTTGGCTTTCAAACGGAGATGCGCACCACCTCCTAGAGCCGGAAACGACTAGCACGCATGTGCGAGGGAACCTTTACCATTACCTTAGTGGAGCTTAGAGGTGGAGGAGAACTTTCTTGAGAGCTGAATGCATTCAGAAAGAGACATCATTGTTGGGGTTCACGCCCATTGTTGTCTCCCTCCCCCTCCCCTACAACCTTCCCTAATATATTGTCTGCCAGATATAGAATCGTAAAATTGTAGAGTTGGAAAGAATGTCAGGGGTCATCTAACCAAGTGTTTTCCAAACAAGGCAACTTTAAGGTGTGTGGACTTCAACTCCCATGCTGACTGGGGAATTCTGGAAGTTGAAGTCCACATATCTTCCAGGTGACAAGGTTGAGGAACACTGACTTATTTTTCTGACTTATTTTTCTTTCTATGTACTGGCACCTGAGGGGGCTTTCCAGGCACTCCAGTGGAGTGTTTTTCTCATCACCCACAAAATCAGAGGGGCTTTTCCAAGCTGTGGACCTGTTAATTTTTTTAAATCCTGACCTGCAAAGCGATGGCTGTGGTATTTTATTTGTAGATCAAATCCCACCCTTAGAGAAGTTGCTATGGATATGTTCTGACCTAGGCTTCTCCAAAAAGTACGAGGCAGATTCCTGGTCCTGACAAAACCCCTTTTATTAAACGAATGTGAATTCCTCTCATTCACATTCAGCAAAGGCCCAGTCGTTGGCAAGCAGTCTTTCAAAGGAATATTTATGACCACAGACCTTATCTATTTTGGAAAGCTGCCATGTAAATATTTTCCAAACGCAGTGCTGTTCAAGGAAAGACACAGAGTCCCTGAGATTCACAGACAGATCTTCACACTCCTGAAATGAATGAACGAATGAATTGTTTCCTGTAAAATCCCACTCCTCTTTTATTTCCTATGGGAGGGACCATTCACTGTCCACCTGTGGCTTTACTCCCAAGTCGACCCTGATTTCTTAGCTGTTCTTTTCTTCAGGCAGCTCTGTGCATGCGCACACTGGGAACAGACTCCAGCTGTTCCTCTGCCTCAACACTGTCTAGCTCCGAAGGTAGCTGATAACTGCCAGATGGCCTTGACCCCACCTCAGCCTCTGATGCAGAGCCCTCATCCGAGCCTTCCTCAGCCTCCAGGACTGGCCCTTGTTCCTCCCCAAACTCCTCACTGTCCGACTCTGCTGCCAGCTGTGCTGGCCAACACAGGATACACTTGCCTGTGTTTGATTGAAGTTTATTGTTTCCCCCTTAAGCTCTATCAAGTTCTTGCAGATCCCTTGGGGTTCCTCAGAAAAGGTGGAAAAAACCCAAGTCACCCTTTTCACTGGAGCTTCCAAGGATTGAATCCAAGATTTTCCATGTGCAATATATGCACTTCATCCTAGCTATCGAGGGCCTTCTATTTTTTCCTTAAGTTCAAAAGGCTGAATTTTTCTTGTCTGAGTTAATTTCCAGTCTGGGTTTTTTATCTTTAATACGAGTGTTTGTGTAATTGCTGAATTGGCACATACAATTGCTTGAATAGTTCACAATAGGCGTCTACTGAATAGCAGTCCTTGAAAAACGAAATGAAAGAAGATTCATTTCCTTTCTTATGACGCCTTTAGTTTCAGTTTGTAAGGGGAAATAATGTTGAAATAGTAAAATAGATAGAATCTTATTAATTGAAACAATATTGTTTTAACGGAACAGGGACAGCAAACTGCACTGATAAAATCGAGATTTTTAAGACCTTTTAAAACAGACCAGGCATCAAAGTTTCTAGTGCCTGTTAAAGATCACCCCCACTTACACACCCTACTCCTTGGTGGGACGATCCAGAAGCCACCATCCAAAGCCATTACTACACCTCAATCTTGGAGAGATGGCACAGAATTAAGATTTGTGTGTTTTCTACAGCGGAAATCGTGAGATGGGTCCTCATCTATTTTTATCTCATCTGTTTTCATGATTTTATTGTTGTTATTATTTGGCCACCTGTGCTCTAGTTGTCAACAGGAGCTAAACTGCATTCACACTGAGAAAAGATGCTCACAGCTGTTGCATCCAAATATTGCCCATTCATTCAGTCTGGGCAGAAGAACATTTCTCTGGAAGTAGCACTAGTGCTTAGCAATAGCATTTAGATAGCCCCATAATACTTCACATCACTCTCTTAAGTAGTTTACAGAGTCAGCCTATTGCCCTCAACAGTCTGGGTCCTCATTTTATTGACCTCGGAAGGATGCAAGGTAGAGTCAGTCTTGAGCCCCATTACGAACTCCAGGCTGTGGGCACAGATTGCCTGCAATGCTGCATTCTAACCAGGGATTGGATTCAGTCAGTTCGGATCGGTTTGAGTGAACCTGTAGCTCCGACGATCAGGTCGGTCCGCTCGCCCACCCTTGCGCTTTGCTTACCTATTTCCTCTCAGCTGATTATCGCAGCAGAATGGATTGGCGCACATCAGCTGTGTTACTCCCCAAGAAGTAACGTGGAAGGTAGGTTTTGGTAAAATTGCGCACGCGCGCATAGTGTGCATCAGGCGCACACGAAACACACACACACACAAAACATGTGATCACCGAACCGGTTGTTAAACTGGCAGGATCCCACCACTGATTCTAACCACTGCACCACCAAGGCTCCTGGTGTACCAGGAAGTCCTTCCATGTGGCTGAACACATGGAGATTTATGTTAAGAAACCCAGCTCCCATTTATTACAGTATCTGCTTCCTCACTTCCTCCTCTTTCTTTCTTCCAACAGGTCTTCAAGAGCAAAGCTCTAGAACTTGGGGAGAAGCTTCTCCCGGCCTTTAACACACCGACCGGAATCCCACGAGGAGTCATCAACCTGGGCAGGCAAGGAACAGTCATGTGTTGTTGCTAACAAATAGAGAATAAGAGGAGAAACCTTCCTGGATTTAACCCCAATCGAACCCAAAGCTTCTGTCGTTAATGAGACATTTGTTATAAGTGAATTTTGCCCACAGTTGTTAAGTGAATCGCTGCAGCTGTTAAGATGGTTGTGAAGCAACTCTGGCTTCCCCATAGGCTTTGCTTGTCAAAAACTGACCACATGATCCTGGCAGCTGTCATAAATATGAGTCAGTTGCCAAGGGTCTCAATTTTGATCACATGACCATAGGGTGTTGCGATGGTGGTAAGTATGAAAAACAATCATAAGTCACCTTTTTCCGTGCCATTGTAACTCCGAATGGCCATTTAATGAATTGTTATAAGTCGGGGACTATCTGTAATGTTTTCAACAGGAGCCAGGTCAATGCTGTCAGAAAGCAAATATGGACAGCTTTCAGTTTCTCCCACAACCTGGCACTTTCTATCTATATGGAGGCTGAGATTTCTGGGTATTTTAGGCTACCAGTGACTTATTAGCCCAGCCTAATTTGGAGAATTTTCCTGTAATTCTTGCAGTGGGATTCTCATTGCCTTAAATCAATGTTTCTCAAACTTGGAGATTTTAAGATAGATGGACTTCAACTCCCAGAATACCCTAACCAGCTCTAGGGAATTCTGGGATTTGAAATCCACCTCTCTTAAAGTCTTCAAGGTTGAGAAACGTTGATCTGAAGCCATACTGGCCAGGGAATTCTGGGAGTTGAAGTCCACATATCAAAGTCTCCAAGATTGAGAAACATTGATCTGAGGCAATACTGGCTAGGGAATTCTGGGAGTTGAAGTCCACATATCAAAGTCTCCAAGGTTGAGAAAATTACCTTGGATCCTGAAGTTGAACTTCTCCCCAAATCATAGCTTTTTTTCCTGTTCATAGGGCAGAGCTTCCTCCCAATCTGACTGTGTTCCCAGGTGTTAATAGAAACCAGAATGACTCAGACCAACCTTCTTCCCCTAGTTACTTGAACTGACACTTTTTCAGATCTAGCTTCTGTCATCCCAAATTGACTAGAGCTATTCTGGCTGATAATTGGAACTTGAAACCAATACAGTGGAAACTGCCAGGCTGGAGAAAGATTGGCCTGAACTGAAACCAAAGTTGGCATAGTTGACTAATTTCTGAATTTCCCTCGGAGGGAATCGAAAAGCATTTTCTGCTTCAACGTGCTTGTTCTCTGCAGTCATAACCCCTCTCGGCCCTTTTGTTTTCATAATCACAGGTTCCCAGCTGTTCTCTTGGTTTCAGCTTACTCGGGGCATCTCTGTGTTGGTTGGGTGGTAGGAATTTGAAAAGTCCTTGCCTGAGATTTTGGGGTGCCCTCAGCTGAGAGAAAGAGGTGAATTAAAAAGAACTGGTGATTTTGTGAACCCCAGTCCTGTATTATTATTATTTTTTGCCATCCTTTCATCCTGCTGCATTTCTGCAATATCTCTGGTCTGACTTTTACAATTTTTACAATGTTGAGTTTAGTTCAGCATGTTCCTCTGTACAAAATCTAATTTTTGCTCTTTGAATTGTCAGCCTGAATCCTAGAGTAATTCATCTTTGCCTTGAATGTCATTCTTGGTGAGCGTTCTTAAGGCAGTTAGAATATCACTCCAGACCAGGTGTTCTCGGACTCAACAACTGCCTGGAGAACATTGAGAATTAAAGCCCACTTATTTTAAAACTGAAGTTTTTGTTAATTTGTTGCTCTAGATCAGAGCTCCCCAACCCCCAGTACTGGTCCATGGCTTACAGGAACAAGCAAGCAAAGCCCCATCCATGCACATGCAGAACCATGAAACCACACCCGCACCTGGTCCATGGAAATACTGCTCTCCACGGAACCGGTCCATGGCACCCACAAGATTGGAGGCCACTGCTCTAGACTTTCCAATTTTTTCAATAATTTGGCTGAATATAGTCCTCCCTCCCTCCTTTCCTCCCATCTTTTCCCCTTCCTTCTTCCCTTCCTCCCTCCCATCTCTTTCCCTCCCTCCTATCTTTTTCCCTCCATCCCTTCCATCTCTTTCCCTCCCTCCCATTTTTTTTCCTTCCTCCCTCCCATCTCTTTCCTTCCCTCCCTCGCATCTCTTTGCCTCCCTCTTCATATCTCTCTCCTTCCCTCTCTCCTCCCCATCTCTTTCCCTCTGTTCCTCCCTCCCATTTCTTTCACTTCCTCCCTCCCATCTCTTTCTCTCCCTCCCTTCCATATCTTTCCTTCCCTCCCATCTTTTTCTCTCCCTCCCAACTCTTTCCCTCCTTCCCTCTCTCCCTCCCATCTCTTTCCCTCACTCCCTCTCTCCCATCTCCCTTCCCTCCTTCCTTCCTTCCTTCCTTCCTTCCTTCCTTCCTTCCTTCCTTCCCCTGAGACAAGGAGCTGCGGATTGCTCACCACTGAACCATATATCCCCAAACCAGGGAACCTGGCTAGCATTGAAATACTTGGAGGCCTCCAGAAGAACAACGTGCCTTGATTAGGAAGTGCAGAAGCTGTGTGAATGCCAAAGGCTCGTGCAAGGGGCTCCTAATCCAGAGGGACATAAGGGGGACATTCAGCAAAATGGGGGGATTTTGAGGATCAAAAGTCTGGCTAGGAAGGGAATTGGCCCAGGTTGTCCAGCTATTACGCTGAGAGATATAAACAGGCCAAGAAGAATCTCTTTTTCTCCCCTTTTCAGTTTTCTATAATTTAGAAGAATAACTTGGACCCCTAAACCAAGCGAGATTTATGACACAAGAAATTTCTTATGATTTCAGCCTATTAATCTTATTTTGCTGAGCCGTACCGAAAATGTATTGCTAAGCAACCACCATTTTAAGTAACTAAAATGACATAAATTTTTAAGAAACGATACCAAGGTGTTGAGGTTAGCATTTGTATGTATAACTTTTAAGTTCATATTTTTTTGAGGGTGGGGAATAATTCTCCAGGAAGCCAAGTCAAGGACTTGCGTTTACCTTCCTGCTTAAAGTTGAGATTAGAACCACGAGGAGAGGCCAGTGGAGAGAAGAAAGGGCAATTGGTTTGAGAACACCAGAAGGAAGAAAAGCCATTTTAAATTTAACCCTCCATCCTCATTCATTTGAAAACGAACAGTCTGGTTTGCTGTGAGAATAATCTATATTAAAGTTAACCTGCGAGAAGCACTTATTGGTATCATTGCTCTGAGTGGTGCCATTTACCAATGAGTGGGACGATCAGAGTATCCAGGTAAGGAAGAAACACCACTGGAGATAAAAGATGGATTGTCAGCATCTCTTAGGATAGGGTGTCAAACTCATGTCATCACAGTGGCATCACGTGATTATTGAGACTTTTTTCCCCTTTGTTAAACCCAGCCTGGGCGTAGTCAGTGTGTGACGCATGGGACAGGAGTTTGAGAGCCCTGCCTTAGGACAAGGGTCTCCAAACTTGGCAATTTTAGGCAATTTTAGTGGTAGGGTTCAAAAAAATTTACTGCCAGTTCTGTGGGTGTGGCTTGGGCCTGGTACAGCTTGGTGGGCGTGGAAGGGGATGGATACTGCAAAATCCCCATTCGCTCCCCACTCCTGGGAGGAGGATACTGCAAAATCCCCATTCCCTCCTCACTCCTGGGAGAAGGATACTGCAATATCCTCATTCGCTCTCCACTCCTGGGAGGAGGATACTGCAAAATCCCCATTCCCTCCCCACCCCACTAACCTGCTTTCCACCTCTGTTCTCCTGTGCAGAGCAGCAAAAGAAAACCCAACCCGATCAGCTGGGACTCAGGAGGCAGTGAATAGATCATGGGTGGGGCCAGTGAGAGTTGGAATTTGCCCGTTCTCCAAACTACTTAAAATTTCCACTACCGGTTTTCCAGAACCGGTCAGATCCAGCTGAATACCACCTCTGACTGTAGGACTTGTGGACTTCAACTCCCAGAAATCCCCAGTCAGTTGAAATCCACAAATCTTAAAGTTGCCAAGTTTGGATAATACCTATGGCTTTTTATGTTGCCCACCAGAACTTGAGGTAGTGAGGAAAGGATTGGAGTAAGAGCAAGGAGAACCAGTTTCTACTTCCCCTTCAGCCATGGAAGCAACCTAGGTGGTTTTGGGCTTACCACTCTTTCTCAGCGTGATGGAATGTAGTAGGTTGGATCCCCAGAAGGGAGGGGCTGCATTCCAGAGGAGCAGGAGACAATTCAGTCCAGATACTCTGTGTGAGAGAAAGAGGGTGAGGATAACCCCTCTCTAATAGTTCCCAGAGTATATGTTTAATGTAGGCAGAAGGCTGCTTTGGTTTGACAAGGTTGATGTCTGGTCCCAAAATCCAGAAAGGCACACAATAATTCAAATGGATTTCTTTATTTTTCCACATCTATAGGCAGAACGTTGCAAAACACTCTTATTATCTGGAACTACAGGTAGTCCTTAACTTACGACCACAATTGTGCCCCAAATTTCTGTTGTTGAGTGACATATTTGCTAAGTGAATTTTGCCCCATTTTATGACCTTTCTTGCCCTCATTTGTTAAGTGAATCACTGCAGTTAAGTTAGTAACCTGGCTGTTAAGTGAATCAGGATTTCCCATTGAATTGGCTTGTCAGAAGGTCGCAAAAGGGGATCGCATGATCTTAGGACAGACCAACGGTCATAAATAGGAACATTTGCCAAAAAAAATCTGAATTTTGATCACGTGTTCATGGGAATGCTGGAAAAGTCATAAGTGTGAATAATGGTCATAAGTCACTTTTTAATGCCATTGTAACTTTGAATGGTCATTAAATGAACCTTTGTAAGTTGAGGACTGACTGTAATGGGCAGGCTCCATTACAGTCATAACTTGAGGACTACCTGCATAAACATAATCGGCTTTCTCCTAGATTGGTCCAAAGTCTAGTATGTTGTCTCCAGCCAGGTTCTTAGGACAACAGTGATGGTGAGCAGCAAGCTATTTGTCCCCCAATAGCTGATCTTCAGGTTGCCTCAACAGCATCCTCATAGCTGTTGGCAAACCGGCTCAATATTATTATTTTTTATCTTCTCTCAAAACCACTTGTAATTTAGCTCCCTGAGATGGCTAGGTTTAAGGGAGATCTGTGGTGGATTTGCCCCACAATCCCTTGTTGGAGATAGATGGGATTCACCTAAAAGCATTAAACTGCACTGAAACCCCCCATCTTATTGAACGGGGCTCCTCAATGCTGCAAGTTTTTATTTTAAAAAAGTTAAAAGTGTTGGTCCTTTCTGGCATCCATTGCACCAACCTCTTAGCGCCATCTGCTGCCTCCCTTCTAATTCCTCCTTTCAGATAATCACAGCCATGATCACTGTCTTTTTGGGGAAAAGAAGCCTTCCCCACAATCTGCCTCCCATGCTAATCAAGAGTTATTAGGATCAGCTCTTCTTCCGGTTTTTGAAATGGCAGTCATTGAACTTCTCTCAAGCCGGCAATTACGGGGGCTATTTTCAACCCCATCCTAAAAATAAAGGCTGCTCCGCAGAGGTTGAGATGATCTTAATAGACTGTAATCAAGATGGTTGTGTTGGCTGATTGGAGAAGATGAGTAAGGAAGCAAAAGTCCGGGAAAGTTCCTACGATTGCTATGCTTTTTTCTTCTTCTTAGCTCTCTGTAAATTTCCTACAATTTAACCACTTGCCAAAACCAGAATATTTGTTGCATTTCTCGGGGGCTTGGATCTAAAGCTCTAGATCCGTGATAGCGAACCAAGGGCACATGTGCCCAAAGTGGCACGCAAAGCTGTGTCTCCTGGCATGTGCGGCCTTGCCTCTTTGTCTTCTAGGTTTCTGGGGCACGATCAGCTGTCCTTCGCATGCACGGAAGTGCCGAAAACCAGTGTGCGCATACACGCTGGCCAACGAATTGTCGGGTACACTGTGTGCAAGAACCCGAAAGTTTGGCTTTTCCAGAGCACGATCCCTTTGCCCGTGCGGGAGTGCTGAAACCCAGCCTGTGCATGTGCACTGGCCAGCTGATCATCGGGTGCGCATGTGCGCTAGAACCCGGAAGTTCCACTTTTCCACAGCACAGCGCTGATGAGCGTGTGTGCGTGCAATGTTTCTGCTCAGCCTTTTCGGCACTCACTGCTCTAGATTAGTGTTTCTCAACCTTGGCAACTTGAAGTCCAGACATCTTCAAGTTGCCAAGGTTGAGAAACACTGCTCTAGATGTTTGCTTTTGACCACAAATTGTCCCTGTGCTGCCTCTTCCATACACTAAGCTTACCTCTTGAATGTTTACGTCTTCTAAAAGCACAGTCATGCATGTCAAATGCACGCTGTATCCAAAGCTGCTCTTCGTTTGGCTTACCAGACTTAATAGCCTATGGGTATTTATGTATTTAAATACATCCGATTGCCAACAAATGCAGAGGAACAAATGCAGAGGAACAACAGCAGTGTTCAAAAAGAAACACGTGGCCTCTCTGACTTTTTATATCTCTACCTGCTAAGTGCTGCAGTGCAGATCCATGTATATCATCTCCTGTGCTGTCTGTCTGTTTTCTATGTAGCCAGACCAAGTGCCATCTCAAACAGCAAAAATGATACACCATTATTCTCAACTAAGTTGCTGGAAATAAGGAGAAGGATGTAAGTGGCATCTGGAGAGATGTGGACTTTAAACATGTTAGGCTTAAGAGGCCTTTTCCAGCACAGATGCCCATGATCAGATTTTTGGCCAATTTAACCCAGTGTTTTTCAGGAACGTGGAGAGGAAAGCTGAGGTATACAGTAACAACTAATAAGTAAATCCCTTTAAGATACATGGACTTCAATTCCCAGAATTCCATTCATGCTGGCTAGGGAAATCTGGGAAGCCGAATGAAGTCCAAACATCTTAATGTTTCCACCATTGGGAAACGCTAAAATAAATCTACAATTGTACAGACTAAGCCATGCAAAGAATAGGTCACCTGTAATAGGTCACCCATTATAGTGGGTGGTGAGCACAGCACAAAACCTCCTGGGCTGTCCCCCTGATACCACTAGATGAGATCTCTAAGGTTCGCTGCCTTAGAAGAGTGAGGAAAATCCTCAGAGACGACTTACACCTGGACAGCACTTCCTTCCTCTCCTGCCATCGGGAAGGAGATATAGAAGCATAGCCAGCTGCACAAACAGGCTGAAGAACAGTTTCTATCCGTGGGCTGTCAGACTCCTGAATGTGAAACAGCATCATAACCACATAGTACGATGGGCTTGCAGGGCCGGCGCAACATGTAACATGTTCACACAGGTGCAATAGGACTAACATGATTTATTTGGGTTAGGGATTTCCTGTCTTCACTGTGAGTTGTATTGTGTTGGGGGGGAGGTGCACTGCTCAATCAATCTCATTGTACATATGTTGTGCACTGACAAATAAATAATAATTATTGGAGCTGGATCAAGCTTGAACAGTAAGGGAAACTGCCTGGGATTCTCACTTCTTGTATGCTTAGCTCTTTTTTTTTCCTATTTCCCCCAGTGGCATGAGCTGGAGTTGGGGATGGGCATCAGCGGGAAGCAGCATTTTAGCTGAATTCGGGAGCCTCCACTTAGAGTTTATGCACCTTTCAGAACTGTCTGGAAATCCCATATACGCCGAAAAAGTAAGTATGCCCGCTCCCTCCTTTCCTTCCTTCCTTTTTGCTCTTTCTTTCTCTTTCTTATCAATTGGTGTGAAGTGATTCCTCTCCCTCTTTCAACCTGCTACCATGTCTCCCCACACAAACACGTTCACCTAGGCACCCAAAGCAGCCTCTAATGAAATTCGCTTTGTGTCTGTAACAAGTGCCCAGATTTGAGAAATAGGAATCTCACACCTCCACCTCAATCACAGCCATAATCATTTTGGCAGTTCCAAATCAAGGGTGTCACTTCTGCTTGTGGTTATGGCAGAGCACCAGCAAGACAGGGGTCTCCAACCTTGGTAACCTCAAGGCTTGTGGACTTCAACTCCCAGAATTGAACTCTGGGAGTTGAAGTCCACAAGTCTTGAAGTTGCCAAGGTTGGAGACCCTTGCTGTAAAAGGTTAGGGAGCAATTGCCATTAACTCAAGAGCTGAAGCTCAGGATCTCCTTCAGGCCAAGTGTTTTGGCTAACTCCATCCAGTTGCTGCTATCCAATATAAGAAAGACACTGCCAATCAGTGAAGTCTTTAGAACCATGTTTCTCAATCCTAGCAGCTAGCATGGATGGATTTTGAACCCTACAATTCCCCAGCCCTGCTCGTTAGGGAATTCTGGAGTTGAAATCCAGCCATCTTAAAAGTTGCCAAGACTGAGAAGCACTGCTTTAGAATATCTGCCATTTCTCTCTTGATAGCTTCTTCTATTTCTTCTCTTGAGAAATTGCATAGTGATGGGGCTTTTTCCAAAGTGGTTAGAGGCCTGAGTCCTTCTCCTGCTGCAAACTTTTTAAAGATTCAGAAGAAACCTTGAAGAGCGTGGGATGATTATTTGTAAGAGTTGGTAGTAGCCATGGGTATACTTTAAATCTGGTGATTACTTCATGCCCTTCCTCAGTAGATTCTTGGCATGCTTTTGGAGTCACATTTTGCCAGCAATTGTATAGGATTGATCTCCCCCACACACACACTTATATTCCTATAACCAGGGGTGAAATGCTACTGGTTCGGAGCGATGCTCCCAAAGCAGTAGTAAAAAATGCTACCTGTTCAGGCGAACCAGTATTTCCAATGATCAGCTGTGACATGCAATTTAGATTAGCTAGAATTATCGGATTTCTTGCTTCCTAGCTAATCTAAATCACATGGCACGGTGGATTCCCCCCCCCTCACTGTTCTATTTACCTTTGCAGACTTAGAAGGCTTCAAAATGCTTCTTTTTTAGTGGTCTGCGGCGCACCTGAGATGCGCAAGGCGTGCACTCGCCAACAGACTAACCAAACCGGTAGCGGACTTCGGAGGATTTCACCACTGCCTATAACTGTCTATGGGAATGAGAACCTAGCTGTTGTAAGGCACCTACCACCCACTAAGAGTATCCCAGAGTTTGAAGGAAACTTACAGAAACTATTGTAGTGACCAGTTTTGGGCACCACAATATAAAAAGAATGTCGAGACTCTGGAAAGGGTGCAGAGAAGAGCAACAAAAATGATTAGAGGGCTGGATGCTAAAACATAAGAATGATTGCAGGAATTGGCTATGTCTAGTGAAAAGAAAACTGGAGGAGACATGATAACAGTGTTCCAATATTTGAGGGGCTGCCACAAAGATGAGGGGGCTCAAACTATTTTCCAAAGTACCTGAAGGCAAGACAAGAAACAATGGATGGAAACTAATCAAAGGGAGAAGCAACATAGAGCTTCCTAAGAGTGGAAACAATTTACTAGTGGAAAAGCTTACCCTCAGAAGTTGTGGATGCTTCAACAGTGGAGGCTTTTGAGAAGCGATTGGACAGCCGTTTGCCTAAATGGTATAGGGTCTCCTACGCGAGCAGGGGGTTGGACCAGAAGTCCTTTACAACTTTATTACTCTATTATTTTCTAAGCCTTCCTGTCAGGATTAGAACTGGCATCCCATACAGCAAAGAGGTGGTCCCTGAGACCCCAAAACTCCAGAAATTCTTCACTTCTGAACTATTCTTAGATGGGATGTGACTGGAGAACAGCTCCTAACCCAACTTTAAAAAAGCATCCATCTGCCTGCTTGCTAAGTGGGAAAAGGGTGGTTAGGATGCAAAAGGAAATTTGAATGGCAGGGAGATAGGCATGGAGGAAAAATGCTAGGTAAGCTGGAAACCAAAAAGAAAAATAAATTTGTGTCTGTGTGTGTGTTCGTTCCAGTATAACTCTGGAATGCCTCGAGTAATTTCAAACTTGGTACATAGATGACTTACTCTCTAGAAACAAATATTGTGGGGGTAAGACACCCTTAACACCCCTCGAGGTGTGTGTTCTGTTAAGATACAGCCTGTTGTGCCTTAAAATGGCTTCTACTGTACAGCGCATTGGAGTTGCCATGCTAACGGCTTCGCAGTACTCCACAAGGGGGCTCCCTCTGGTAAGGGGGAAAATCCAACATTAGAAATTACACTTCTGGGGGCACAGGGAAAACATTTTTAACTAATTTAATCGTCGCCAAAATAAAGGCTCGGAGAGAAGTTGCTCTTGCCGTCGCCTCTTCGGGAATTGCACCGACGTTCATGGAAAGAGGGAGGACAGCCCATTCCGCACTTTTGTTGCCACTTGACATTGCCATTCCTGTCTAATACAGGATTGGGATAAATACCCGGGCAACATCATGTTCTCAGCTAGTAAGATATAAACATAGCATAGAATGAGAGAAAGGGATAGCACAGAAGACGTGCTGGAGAACAGAGGAAATATATAGGAGTTTAAATAGAGGGGAAAAGGTATCAGCTGGAAAGGCAAAGTTGAAGCTTTAAACAATGAAGAAACAGACCACGGGGATGGAGATTATGACTATGCAACCTTAATGGAAAGCCTTTGTTGAAGTCCGGATTAACTCAAAGTGCCTCGTCCTAACATATCCCTTAATGTAGGAGAGAGGATGATTCTTGTCCAGTGATTTTCCAAGAGGTCCGTTGAGCAGCCCACTCGCCTACGTCCTGTCCCTCCGTCAATGCAAAATCCCGGCTTGTTAATGGATTCGCCCACCCAGAGCATGCTGTCAATTAAAGCTAAAGCTGTATGAAAGCTCGCACAACGGGTGCCGATTGTAAACAGCCATCTGGAGGGAAATGGACTTGGTGAAAAGCTTTATCAGTTCATTAGCTCCCAGCTAGAGATTTGTGGGCTTTCTTTTTTTTTTTTTTTTCTTAAAAAAAAATAGGACATTGCTAATCTACCTGCGTGTTCAGACTTGCATTCGGGGTCTGCAGCGGAGAGAGCTGCACCCCTAAGGTGCAGTGGGAGCCAACTTGACAGTTGATAAAAGAATGGACCGCACCAACCCTTGATCCTTGTGAGCTTTAAAAGCCAAGCTTGCAATCTTGAGCCTGGGGCCAGGTTGCCTTCCCTCCGTTTTGCCAAATGAAGCCAAAAGGTTTAAACAGGATACATACAAACCCAATCGCTGGTTCCAAGCAAGGGAGTGCAGACCTCGGCACTTCAATCACAGTTGGTGTTCACACAGTACAGTGCGGTAAAGAAAAATGAGTCATTACCGAACACATCAAGTTTGCATCAGGCCTAATTAGCTGGATGTCATAACAAACGCATGTGGTAGCTTGATTAGAAACACTGCCTGTAAAATGAAGGTTCCTTGAAACTGGTGAGATTGAACACAGATTAATGGCCTGATTTTATCTTCTTTTAGCACGTGTCCTCTTCACTCTTATGGTATCCTTACAGAGCTGAGTTGGTCTAGTGCAGGGGTGTCAAACTCAATTTCATTGAGGGCCGCATCAGGGTTGTGTTTGACCTTGGAGGAAATGGATGGGCTGGCCAGCTCCGTGGCACGACAAAACCGCGCTCGACTAAGCCGTGCTCGATTAAACCGCGTCGCTGACATCATCAACAGGGCGACAACAGCGAGCGCGGAGAAAGAAGGGAGCTTTAAATAGCGCTTTGAAAGCAAGCCGATTCAACTTAAGGTAAGGGTTAGGTTTAGGGTTAGGTTTAGGGTTAGGTTTAGGGTTAGGTTTAGGATTAGGTTTAGGGGGATTAGGTTTAGGTTTAGGGGTTAATTTTAGGTTTAGCGTTTACAGCGTGCTTCTGTCTCCGCGCTGTTGTCACCCTGTTGATGACGTCAGCTACGCAGTTTTGTCGAGCGCGGTTTAGTCGAACGCGGTTTTGTGGTGGAACCGGCCAGCTAAATGTCACTTATGTCGGGGGCGCCTGTGGTGGCCCGAGCACTTGCCGGTGAAAGCAGGCTCCTGAACCCCGTTTTCTGTTGCCATGGCCTCCTGCAACCCTCTGCCAGCAAAAACAGAGCTCCGTTTTTGCTGGCAGAAGCACCGCAGGCCAGTCCTTCCCTGTTTCTAGGGAGGTCTAAGTACCCCGCAGGCTGCATCCGACCCCGGGGCCTTGAGCTTGACACCCCTCTTCTAGTGGTTAAGGCACCAAGCTGGAAAGTAGGGGACTGTGAGTTCAAGTCCCACCTCGTCATGCGAACCAGCTGGGTGACTGTGCCACTCCCTCTCAGCCCAACTCACCTTACAGGGGTGTTCTGAGGAGAATAAAAAGAAGATATATTGGATGTGTTCGCCACCTTCAGTTATTTGTAAAAATAAAAAAGGCAGGGTATAAAAAAAATAAACATAATGTATCCTGTAATGGGAGCTGAAAAGGGTCTTCTGCAGTCACGACATAAGCCTAAGATTGAAAATCAGGCTTGTCAGATATTACATCTTCTCTATCCTGCTCTATGGGGTGGAGAGTTGGTCTCTGACAGAAAGCCACTTGAAGAGACTAGATACAGTGTTTCTCAACCTTGGCAACTTGAAGATGTCTGGACTTCAAGTCCCAGAATTCCCCAGCCAGCGAATGCTGGCTGGGGAATTCTGGGACTTGAAGTCCAGACATCTTCAAATTGTCAAGGTTGAGAAACACTGGACTAGAAGCATATGAAATGTGGATTTGCAGGCGGCTATTACGTATAAGCTGGGTTGGCAAAATCAGAAATGAGGAGGTGATAAGCCCTCTGGGAAAGCCAAGGGAAATTATCAAAACTATTAAAAAGCGAAAGTTAGAATATTTTGGACATGTGATGCGACACCCAGAAAAATACAGCATCCTTCACTTAATCCTCTAGGGAAAAATTGTAGGCAAACGAGGTCCAGGCAGAAGAAGAACATCATGGCTTCAGAACCTACGGGACTGGTTTGGACAAAGCTCAGCAGCACTTTTTTGTGTAGCTGTTGACAAAAATAGGATGGCCGAGGTCCGATGATGGATGTGGCACAAGAAGAAGAAATGGGAGCTGAAAACAGCCAACCAGAACAGCTTGTATTCCATTGCAGTTTAGTATGGGAAACTGGTCTGGTGCTGTTACCTTACGTGCACCTTCTGAGGTCAGGGGTTTGCTCAGCCACTAGAAGGTTCCACAGCCAAGGGGAAACTGGCAAAAATGTGTTGGATGCGGTTGCTTGGCAACAGAGGACATTTCAGAATCTGCCTCTTGTCACGGTTTCTTGCAGTTCCTCTCTGGCGTGGGGATCCTGTGGTGTTTTTGGCCGATTTGGAAGAGCTTGCTGGAGAAGCAGCTGTTTGGGGATCTGCTGCCACAGATGGCATTCGTGAGGATGGGCCTATCAGTGATAATAGCTACCGTATTTTTCTGAGTATAAGATGCACCTTTTTCCCTCAAAAAAGAGGCTGAAAATCTGGGTGCGTCTTATACACCGAATACAGCAAAACCCCACCCCCTTCACCACAATGGCCATGCATAACCTTTAGGAGGCTTTCAGGGTGCTCCTGGGGGCTGGGGAGGACAGAAATGAGCAAAAAATGGGCCGTTTTTTGCTCGTGTTTGCCCCCACCCCGCAGGAGCTTCCTAACAACTATTCATGCCCTTTTTTCAAAAACCAAAACAAAATGGGAGGTTTGCAGAGTGCAAAAACTTTTTTTTTAATTTGCCTCTTCAGAACCTCAGTGCATCTTATACTCCGAAAAATACAGTAAATGAAACCTTTGCCTTAAAACTGGCTCAATCAATGGTCATGATGGTGTTGAGTTTGTCAAATGAACATTCACGGAGTCCTCGACTTTTCATTTAGTGGCTGTTCAAAGTTACAACGGCCCTGAAAAATGTGACTTAAGGATTGTTTTTCACACTTATGACCGTCACAGCATCCCCATGGCCATGTGATCAAAATCCAGCCACCTGGCCACTGGTTCATATGTATGACCGTCCTGGGATCAGGTGATCCCTTTTTGTAACCTCCTGAAAAGCAAAGTCAATCACGTTACTAACTTGGCAGCTTCAGTGATTCGCTTAGCAGCCATGGCAAGAAAGGCTGTAGAACGGAGCAAAGCTCACTGAAGAAATATCTCACTTAGCGACATAGATTTTGGGGATCAATTGCGGTCGTAAATTGAGGACTATCTGTATTGCATAAAGAAGCTTTTCCTTTTATCAGCCTGAAATCTCTCCATATTTAACCCCGGAGACACAACCTAATAGAGTCGTCCTTGACTTGCAACCGTTCATTTAGTGACTGTTCATTCAGTTGCAGCAGCATTGAAAAAAGTGATTTACAACTGGTCCTCCTACTTATGTCCAATACAGTATCCACATGGTCACATGGTCAAAACTAGGGGGCTTGGCAACTGGTATGTATTTACGACAGTTGAAATGTCCCAAGGTCTCATGTTCACCATTTTCCGGCTTCCAACAAGCAAAATCAGTGGGGGAAGCTGGATTCATTTAATGATCACGTGATTCACTTAACAACTGCAATGATTTGCTTAACAACCATGGCACAAACGATTGTAAAATGAGGTGGGTCTCACTTAACAACCTCCAGTTATCATCAATACAGGTAGTCCTCGAGTTACAACCACAGTTGAGCCCCACATTTAGGTTGCTAAGTGAAACATTTGTTAAGTGAGTTTGCCCCATTTTGTGACTTTCCTTGCCACTGCTGTTAATTGAATCATGGTATTTGTTAAGTAAGTAGCCCGGTTGTTAAGTGAATCTGGCTTCCCCATTGACTTTGCTTGTCAGAAGGAGATCACGTGTCCCCAGGACATGGCAAATGTCATAAATACGAGTCAGTTGCCAAGCAGCTGGATTTTGATCATGTGACCCTGGAGATGCTTCAACGGTCGTAAGTGTGAAAAACAGTTGCACGTCACTTTTTTCAGTGCTGTTGTGACTTTGAACAGTCACTAAACGAAAGGTTTAGGATTGAAAAGATGTATTTGATGGGTGGTTTCATTATTAATAAAATCTATTTATTACAAATAGCAAACAGTTTATAATAGCTTTTTTCTTTTCCAATCTCCTTCCAGGTAATGAATATCCGCAAAGTCCTGAATAGAATTGAGAAACCTCACGGACTTTACCCAAACTTTCTCAGTCCGGTCACAGGGAACTGGGTACAGCGTGAGTATTCAGACCCTGTTGGCTGAGCCAAAGGGATGTTTATCAATGCATGTCAGACTTCTAGTGTGACTCCTGAATTAAGGCAAAGATTTGCAAATTATTTCTTTCCTCAATGCCAATTGAGAGACTCCTTCTGCAAGCCGCCTCAAAGCAAGTCCTTTGAACAGGTGTGAGGCAGCCATCTCTGCTGTCTTTCTTGCCAAGTGTCTCTTAATACACAAAACCACAAAAGACCAAACAGGATGGTAGGCGGATTTCAACATATCTACAATATCCATCTCCCCATTAGGAGTGAGGGATATTTCTTTTCCCCCGCTTTTTTTTGGGGGGGGGAGCAATTCCCTTCTACAGTTACAAAACATGGATTAGAAATCCTTTACAGGAGAAGGCAGTAAGAGGGACATGGTGGCTTGGTAGCTAAGATGCTGAGCTTGTCAATCCGAAAGGTCGGCAGTTCCGCGGTTCGAATCCCTAGCGCCGCGTAACGGAGTGAACTCCCGTTACATGTCCCAGCTTCTGCCAACCTAGCAGTTTGAAAGCACGTAAAAAATGCAAGTAGAAAAATTGGGACCACTTTGGTGGGAAGGGAACAGCGTTCCATGCGCCTTCAGCATTTAGTCATGCCGGCCACATAACCACGGAGACGTCTTCAGACAGCGCTGGCTCTTCGGCTTTGAAACGGAGATGAGCACTGCCCCATAGAGTCAGGAACGACTAGCACACATGTGCGAGGAGAACTTTTACCTAGGGAAAGCAGAAGGAACCTGGAAGGATAACAGCTGGGGCTCCCGATCATACAATATCCAAACTGGTGGAGATGGAAAAGGTAGAGTCATATAGGAGCACTTTCCTAGAAGTGAAGCAGAATGTAATTTTGCAAAAAAAAAAAAACAGCTGGAGCTTGAGACCTAGCACAGGGTTACACTTGAAACGAACCAAAGGAAAAAAAATAAGAACAGTGTTTCTCAACCTTGGCAGCTTGAAGATGGATGGACTTCAACTCCCAGAATTCCCCAGCCAGCTTGAAGTCCATCCATCTTCAAGCTACATTAGAGCATAAGGAGATGTATATGCTTTTAGGCTGCTATCTAACAAAATGAAATTCAGTGATGAAAAAAGGAACGTTCTACTTTTAGGTAAGAAAAACAAAAAGCACAGGTACAGTATATGTGGTACCGTACTCAATAGTAGTAACTGTGAGAGGGATCGTGGAGTCCTAGTGGACAAAAAGAACTTTGGCAGCTTCAGTCTAGCAGAAAGAAGATTTAGGGGAGACAGGACAATTATTATCTATTTGTTAAAATTTATTGTATTACAAATTGTTAAAAAAAATACACCAAAACGCAAAAAAATGGGAACTACAAAAACAAAACCCAGAAGCAAACTGTAAACATGTGCAGAAGAAAAACAGAAAGCCATAATGAGCAAAACTCAAATGAAGGGGGGAAATGATGAACCAGCTAGGTATGCCCGTTGTATATCAAGAATTAAACAATGTAAGGAAATGTCAAATTCAGAGTGGGGGAAATACTCTTTTCTCGCAAAGCATCATGCCAAAAAGAGAAACATGTGGCACCATTTTTGCTCATTAGTGGAGGGAAAAGTATTTGCAAAAGTGAACGATTCCACACATGCTTTGAATCCAATCGTTAATGTCCAGAATAAGAGTGCTTTTTCAATTGCTCCAAATAGCTTGCTTAGTAATTCCCCATGCCTAAAATAACCAAATTGGAGGAGACAGATGTACTGAAGTGAATTAAGAGAAACTACAGGGAAAATGGGCAGGGATTACTTTCCTTGGCCATAGGATTGGGCATGTCCAGGTTCGCCCTAAGCTTTCTCTCAAACCATCCTAAAATATACTATACCCATGATGGCCAACCTATGGCATGAGTGCCAGAGGTGGCATGCTGAGCCCTCTCTGTGGGCACAGCCACCTTCACCAGCTGCTCTTCTCAGTTCCGTCACACGCATGCATGCTGGATAGCTGGTCTGGTGTGCATGCGCACTGGCCAATTGCTCTCTTCTGAGTTCTGCCGTGTGCATGCATGCACATGTGTGCAATGGGACATAAAAGAGCGGCTGTTCACCAAACACATGTGCACCACCCAGCTGCTCTCTTCCAGGTTCTGGCACTCCACCGCTGCACACACAGTTTCGGCACTAGGTACCGAAAAGATTAGCTATCACTGCCATAGGGTAACAGTAGATGAGGGACACGGTGGCTCAGTGGCTAAGACGCTAAGTTTGCCGACCAGAAAGGTCGACAGTTTGGTGGTTCAAATCCCTAGCGCCGCATAACAGAGCGAGCTCCCATTACTTGTCCCAGCTTCTGCCAACCTCGCAGTTCGAAAGCATGTAAAAATGCAAGTAGAAAAATAGGAACCACCTTTGGTGGGAAGGTAACAGCCTTCCGTGCCCCTTCGGCGTTCAGGCATGCCAGCCACATGACCACAGAGATTTCTTCGGACAGCACTGGCTCTTCAGCTTTGAAACGCAGATGAGTACCACCTCCTAGAGTCGGGAACAACTAGCATATATGTGCGACGGGAACCTTTATCTTTACTTCACATACATTTGTATCATTTTACTGATGGTAAATGATGAGGGGGTATATACATTTGCATCCTAGGTTAGATGGCATAGAAAATAAATTTCACTGGTGCTTATTCTTTCTCTTGCTCTCTCATAACTTGTTTTTTTCTGGCTTTGGGGGAGGTGACTCGTATGTCCTTGGATACCCTGGAGTATTGATGCTGAAATTAAAAATAAAATGCCCCCATCCCCAGCATGCTATTCCCATTATAATCTGTTCAGGTTTTGCCCCCAGGCAGATTTCCCTGCAAAGGTTCTGCAGCAGGGCAGTCTGAAGAGGTAGCCATGGAAAAGTCCTCAGTATTCTGGAGACATCTTCACACCTGGCGCCAGGGTGTTTTCTCTTCCTCCCCTCCTTCAACCTGCTCCTTCAAATGTCTCTAATATTCATTCCAGGCTTCGAATCCCACTTAACAAAATGCCAATGAACTCTCCAGATGCTGTGAGTTCAATCTGTGGCTGAGATTTTTTTTGACTTGCAAATTTCTGAACTTGCAATGCAATCGTGTCCCTGAGTATTTTGTGCTGTTTTGACACTTGACTCCAAGATTCTCTTCTTCCTTTTCCCTTCACAAGGGAGGAAGTGGCTGACAGAGAAAGACAATGATGGATAAGGCTGTATTTTTACTTCCGTTCAAAGGGAATTGCAAAATGTGTTGGGAACAAAATCAGCTTCCTGAACAACTTTGTTTCTTTGTTTATTTATAAACCAAGTTTCTTGCCCTTAAGGTGATGTTAAGAACATAAAGGAATCAAAGAATTATCAAACTGAAGGAAAGTGCATTATATGACTTCATAGCAATAGCACTTAGACTTATATACCTCTTCACAGTGCTTTTACAGCCCTCTCTAAGTAGTTTACAGAGTCAGCCTATTGCCCCCAACAATCTGGGTTCTCATTTTACCCACCTTGGAAGGATGGAAGGCTGAGTCAATTTTGAGCCAGTCAGAATCGAACTCCTGGCAGTGAGCAGCCTGAAATACTGCATTCTAACTGCTGGGAGGGAGGGAGGAAAAAAGCAATAGCACTTAGACTTATATACCTCTTCACAGTGCTTTTACAGCCCTCTCTAAGCAGTTTATAGAGTCAGCCTATTGCCCTGAACAGTCTGGGTCCTCATTTTACTCACCTCAGAAGGACGGAAGGCTGAGTCAACCTTGAGCCTGGTGAGATTTGAACTGTTGAACTGCAGGCAGCGGCAGGCAGCAGAAGTAGCCTGCAGTACTGCACTCTAACCACTGTGTCACCTCAGCTTATAGATACAGTATATTTTCAGTGCCAAACTTTAGTAGTCCCACAATAACAGTACTTTGTACCTTGTAGTAGAAGAATTTGGGTCCTGAACTTAATTGGTCATTCACTTTTTTACACCAGTCAAATGAAGTTGCTGGACAAAAACAATCTTGACTCCTTTGAGAAGACACCAGAGAGAGGCAGTTGTATCTGGATGATGGGCTAATGATCTGTTGTTCTTTTTTAAATTATTATTTTGCGGTCCCTCTCTCCCCTTGACCCCTTTGAAGGAATTTGGGCATTAAAAATACAAAAGAAGCAGGCTAATTTCCCAAGTGTTTGTATTCCTTTGCACGTTTCTTACTGGAGAGGACATTCTCCAATTGGCTAGAATAAAATGTATAAAACATTAGTCAACCGAAGTATCTTCAGTGCAGTTGCTTGACTTTTCTAATCACAAGTTGTCTTCTTCTTCTTCCCGTCACTGTAGATCATGTCTCTGTCGGTGGCCTGGGGGACAGTTTTTATGAATATCTGATCAAATCTTGGCTCATGTCAGATAAGCAAGATAGCGAAGCCAAAACCATGTATGATAAAGCTCTGGAGGTAAGGTGGAGAATGAAGCATCATTCCTTTTGCCCTTGATCAACAGCAAATAACAGAAACCCCACAGAGAATGGAGAAGGATGGCCAAATCAGGGGTGGGCTGCTGGGGATTCGCACGGGTTTGGCCGATCCTCAAGTCAAATTCGTACAGGTTCGGCAAATCCCTAAATGCCACTCCTGGCTGGCCAAGCCCACACCACATCACTCCTCCCCAGGAGACTCCACATGGCCCATTCATCATTCCAAGTAAGTGCAAAGGCTATGTGGAGCATCTGGGAGGGCAAAAAACAGGCCTACCAGAAGTTTCAGATGTCCAGAAATGGGCCTGTTTCCAGCCTCTGGAGCCCGGGGGAAGCAGTTTTCACCCTCCCCAGGCTCCGGAGGCTTTCCCTGAGCCTCTGGGAGGGCAGGAAATGGCCCTCCCAGAAGAGAAGATGGGAAATGGGTTAGTTTCTGGCCTTCAGAGCCCAGAGGAAGCAGTGTTCACCCTCCCAGAGGCTCGAGGAAAGACTTGAGCCTGGGGAGGGTGAAAAATGCCTCCCGCCCCATTGTGGTGGAGACAGCCAACTAGACCACGCCCCGCCAGCAAATTGGGCAGTAAACCCATTGCTAAAGGATCTGAAGCCCACCCCTGGCCAAGATTCAGATCTTACCTTTGCGCAGAATCACCAGGCTGACTTAGGCCACTGAGCCATCCTTCCAACATTAAGTTTGGTTTGGGCATCATGATTCAGAAACAGGATGTTTTCCAAATGGGATTCTCATTCCAGGTTTTCCATCTCTACAGAGGCCTCAGAAGAAAATTAAAAGCTGGTGGTTGAATCCGAATCCTAAACAGTAGTTAGTTTTAACCATGGTTTGTTTGTTTGTTCCATTTCTGTAGCCACCCATTTCAGTCAATGACTCGGAACTGCTTACGGTTCCAAAAGTATAAAAACGATGAAAACAATAAAGTAACAAAATAAATTTACACAGTAACCAGTTATATTTATTCATTTCTTTTAATACTAGCAAACTCCACGACACATGAAATTTTGAAGAGTTTGCTTCATAATTAACGTTTAAGAATGGCTCGTTGGCCTCAGGAAACATGGCAAATGGCAGTCATTCAGAATCAAAACCATTTCAAACGGCTTTGTCAACTCTGGTGCCCTTTTGCTTCCTTGGTGAAGCAGCCTGTTTCCAAGGGCAAAGTCCTTGAAACATTTCAAGCATTTTTGTACAAAGGCTTTTGGCTGAAAAAGAAAAACACAAGAGTTCCAACTTCTGCTAGGATGCTCTCCACAGGAGGTTTTGAATTCAGTTAGAGAAGTTGTGTACAATGGCTGAACAAAACTAGGCTTACACAAGGCGTGTCCAGACGGTGGCACATGGGCTTTATGGAGCTCCGCATGGCTAGTAACACGAGATTGCAAACTTTTAACATTGTTATGTGATTTTGCATACATTAATTGTATTATCTATTTCCTTAATGGCGAACCGATGGCACAGGTGCCAGAGGTGGCACGCAAAGCCCTCTCTGTGGGCATGCATGCCATCGGCAGCTGCTCTTCTGGTTTCCGGCACACACATGTGCACCAGCCAGGTGGTCTTGGGAAAATGGCCCAAAAATGGCCCCAAATCAGGCCATTTTTGTGCCGGTTTGGGGCCGGTTTTCGGGCTGTTTTTGGCCCGGAAAACTTTCTGAAAATGGCCCAGAAAACAGCCAGAACTGGCCCAGATTGTCTTTGGGTTTCCGACGCATGCACGCACGTTCCAGTTTGGGTACTCTGTGCCGAAAAGGTTCGCCATCCCTGATCTATTTTATATGCTTCCTAAGAGAATTCCTCTTCACTCAATGTGGCCCAAGAAAGCCAAAAGATTGGCCAAGAAAGCCTTAACGGTTCCAAACTCTTCTTTATGGTAATGCTGGATAAGGCAATAGGCAACTCAGAGGATCCAATGATCCTATTCCCATTGCCATAAAAGATGATTTAATGTGTTCTCCGAACTAGCCACAGGTTTTAAGAGCAATGAGTGTGTACTATAGTCTATTTTGAAACTGGAGAAAAACCCAAGTGGACTGTATTCTGGGCTAGAGGATGTAATATTGCCAACACAGAGGTACCTATCCCTGAAGGAGTTCTGCATTTCTCATGTTTTTTTTTAGCCTGGTTGTGTGGTTCAGTTTTGGTTGAATCATGGACATTTGCAGGATGAGAGGAAAGGGCAAGGGAGCCTCAATGCATGATGATCTCATCCGCACAAATGAGGCAATTATGTAATCTGCGTCATCTCTGGTTCACGGACACCTTAAGGGTTGATTCATCCGATAAAATTACGGATGAATGGCTCAACAAGTAAATGGGTTCACGTCAATAGAAAAGGCGGCGAGGATAAATGCCGTTCCGCCTAACTTTGGCCTGATGAATTGAATATCTGCACTGCAAATTGTAGAGCTGGACTCCAGCTGTGACAAAAAAAGCCTGCAGCTCTTGAAAAGCTTTGGAAGCGGTAACTTTGGCAGGAGAAGTTAAAATATCATTGCACTCCCCACCATTGTGAAGACTTATCGAAAGCCACTTCTTTACATCTTTATTCTTCCTTTTTTATTTTTTCTCAAGTTTTCTTTCCTTGCACTTTTTGCTTTCTCTTTGCTTTCTTTTTTTTCTTTAAATCAATATTAGTGTATTTTTGCTTTTATGTTTGTTTATGCTTTTTAAAAGATTAGAGAACAATCTATATCTATGTACATAAAAACGGCTGTGTGTATGTGTGTTCCAGCATAACTCTGGAACGCCTCGAACAATTTCAACCAAACGTGATACACAGATAACTTACTCTCTGGAAACAAATACTGTGGGGGCAAGACACCCCCAACACCCCCTGGGGTGTGTGTGTGTTATGTGAAGATACAGCCTGTTGTGCCATAAAATGGCTTCTACTGCACTGCCGTAAAATGTTTTCTACTGTACAGTGCAGTGGAGTTGCCATGGTAATGGTTTCAAAGTACTCCAGAAGTGGGCTCCCTCTGGTAATTGGGAAAATCCAACATTAGAAATTAGATTTGGTTCAGATATTTTCCCCCTATAAATAAATACCCGGACAACACTGGGTTATCAACTAGTTGTGTTTGCATATACTAAAAATCCTTCATATACAGCTATTGTGTTACTCCATTTTTATCTACTCTAAGCAGCAGATGCTCACTGCCTCCAATGGGTGGCTCCAATCACCCTTTGGAATCTTCCTTGGGTCTTGGCCACCAAAGTCAATGAGGAAACTAGCGGGAAACAGCAAATTATAGTCACACAAGTGCTTCACATAACAACCCTGCAGCCTCATTTAACGATTGCAACAAGAACTGGTAAAACTGTTGTCGCTTAGGGGCACAATCACATGACATGACATGACATCATACATAACAAAGTTTCCAGTCACAATTGTGGATGTTAAGTGAAGACTAACCTATACTTAAAAACTGCAACTAGCCCACTATAAGGCCACCTGTGTATTCACTGCTTCTTGCTACTGGAATTATATAGCACTGATTCTTCATGCCCTGTATTGGTTGCTGATTGGTTTCTGGATACAATTTAAGTTTGTATCCAGTTTGTTTCCATATTACAATGTACGGTGTTGAGATGCAAAGCTTTTTGAAGCAGAGACTAGATGACCACTACAATGGCCATCTCCTTTCATACACTATATTGCCAAAAGTATTCGCTCATCTGCCTTTCCTCGCATATGAACTTACTTAAGTGACCTCCCATTCCTAATCCATAGGGTTCAATATGACGTCGCTCCACCCTTTGCAGCTATAACAGCTTCAACTCTTCTGGGAAGGCTGTCCACAAGGTTCAGGAGTGTGTTTATGGGAATTTTTGACCATTCTTCCAGAAGCGCATTTGTAAGGGCATACACTGAGTTGCTGTCATTCCCAAACACTTCCACGTTCTTATAATACGCTGACAGTTGACTGTGGAATATTTAGGAGAGAGGAAATTTCACAACTGGATTTGTTGGGCAGGTGGCATCCTAGCACAGTTCCACGCTGGAATTCACTGAGCTCCTGAGAGCGATCCATTCTTTCACAAATGTTTGTAAAAACAGTCTGCATGCCTAGGTCCTTGATTTTATACAACTGTGGCCATGGAAATGATTGGAACACCTGATTCTGATTATTTGGATGGGTGAGCGAATACTTTTGGAAATATAGTGTATATCGGGTGAAGCATTGGACCATTTGCATGCATAGTTTTTGACACTACCAGTGTGCTTGTTATTTATAAACTGCTTCATTTTTCTTCATGCCACACAAATAACTCGCTTTCTCTCTTTTTCCAAATGCTGTGAAATTTAGGCCATAGAAAAGCACCTTGTCAAAAAATCGCCCGGTGGGCTAACCTACATTGCCGAATGGCGAGGAGGCATCTTGGACCATAAAATGGGGCACTTGGCTTGCTTTTCTGGTGGCATGATCGCCCTTGGAGGGGAACACGCCCCGGAAGAAGAGAAACAGCACTATTTGGATCTAGCTGGGGAAATCACACACACTTGTCATGAATCTTACATTCGCTCAGGTAAAAATCTAAAAACCCAAGCCCATTTTTGAAAAAAGGTTCTGCGTACTCACCAGTTAATACCGTGTTTCCCTGAAAATAAGACAGGGTCTTAATTTTTTTGACCCCCCCCCCCCAAAACAAGCGCTTGGCCTTATTTTCAGGGAGGTCTTATTATTTTTGAGGTGAAGGAGGCAGCGAGCGGGGTCACCTCATGGCTGCTGCTGTGTTATCTTCAGGGAGGGCTTATTTTCAGGGGAGGGCTTATTTTAGTGCGTGTGTTCAAAAGCCTGATTGGGCTTATTATCTGGAGAGGTTTTAGAATTTAGAATTTAGAATAACAGAGTTGCAAGGTACTTTGAAGATCTTCTAATCCAACCCTCTGCTTAGGCAGGAAACCCTACACCACTTCAGACAAATGGATATCCAACATCTTCCTAAAAACGTCCAGTGTTGGACATCTTATTCAGGGAAATAGGGTTTTGTACACAGGTAACATCCATTAGTGAAGCCACACTTCCCAGTCCGCCCCTCATCCTCAAATACTGCTACTGGCAATCTGTTTCCAGTTACCCACTTGAAGTCACAAATGCACCATGGTATTCCAGTGGTGGGATTCAGCCAGTTCGCATCACTTTGTGAGAACCAATTGTTAATTTTCTCAGCAGTTTGGTGAACTGGTTGTTGGAAGAAATCATTAGGGCAGAGAACCGGTTCTTAAAATTATTTGAATCCCACCACTGATCATAACCCATTAATTTGTTAGTCTCCATGTTCTGCCAGAGCTGGAAAGCACCTCCAGCTGAAAGGTGTCAATTGTCAGTCTTGACCAAAAAACTGTATTTGATCTAGTGTTGGGTTCAAACCAACCAGGACCACTCCTGAATAGTCTCAAGCAGATGCTTTATTGTTAGTCGCCCATGTTACAAGAATCTTGCCAGACTGACTGCATTCCCTTGGGAACAATCAGATAAGGCTTCATGGATTCTGGGGGTGGCTAGCCTGTGCCACTTTCTGCAGTGCAAGGACTCTAACCTAGACCCTGTTTAAACACCTCCTGGAGAATCTATCACATCTAGGTTGGTTATCTTTTTTCCTCTTTTAATGTCTAAACTGAGGATCTGTCTACTTCCTTCAGTTGAGCTTGAATAGTGATGGTGTTTGCTTCTCCAGGTCAGATGTTTATAATGGAAATTTCACAGGCACTTAAGGCTTAGGATCAATTCATTTTTTCACTTCCAAGAGATCTGAAAAATGTTTCTATTTCACAGGGAAATTATTCCTAATATAGTTCTTGTTTAGTGAATTCACACATTCACCGCAAATTTTAGCTGACTCTGCAGCTATCAAAGCATCCTCTGACCATTCTGTTTTGTTGCTTTTGGCTTTGTTTTTGTTGTTGTTTCTGTGGCTAGATACCAACCTGGGCCCTGAAGCATTCCGTTTTGATTCTGGAGCGGAAGCAATGGCCACACGACTCAGTGATCGTTATTACATCCTGCGCCCCGAGGTTGTAGAGAGCTACTTCTACTTGTGGAGATTGACACATGACCCCAAGTACAGAGAGTGGGGTTGGGAAGCTGTCCAAGTAAGTCAGAAAAAGTGTTCTGAGCCTGATTCCTTTGACTAATGTCTAAACGTTGGTTTGAAGGTGTTGTCGGAGATCACATTTGTTTCCATCTCAAGTTGTGAGAATCTCACTTCTGCCAAGGGAGCTGCATTGTTAGGCAGTGCCAAGGGTATTAACTGGCCATCTGGCCCCGACATCCATGTTTTAGTAATTTACTTAGACCTTATGATTTGTTTTTAAAACAAATTTGTTAAAAACAGATCATGCCAAACCAATCTTATTTCATTCTTCAACATAGTGACTACATTAGTAGACCAGAAAAATACTGTGGACATAATATACTTAGACTTCAGTAAGGCATTTGACAAAGTAAACCACAACCTACTTCTTTGTAAGCTAGAAAAAAATGGGATAACTTCAACACTAAATGGATTCACAACCGGCTGACAAACCGTACTCAATGAGTAATCCTTAATGGGTCTAAGTCTACATGGAGAGAAGTAAGCAGTGAGGAGCCACAAGGTTCCATCTTAGGCCGAGTACTTTCCAATATCTTCGCAAACAACTTAGATGAGGGAATAGAAGGGGAACTTTAACAAATTTGCAGATGTTACTAAGCTGGCAACACCCTAGATGATAGGTTCAAGATCCAAATGGATCTTGGCAGATTTGAACACTGGGCCCTATCTAACAAAATGAAATTCAGTGTAGAGAAAAGTAAAGTCCTACACTTAGGTAACAAACTGGGTGAGACCAGGCTTAATAACAGTGACTGTGAGAGGGATCTTGAAGCCTTAATGGACAACCAGCTAAATTATGACAATCTGTTTTGGGATGCACAAAAAAGGCAAAGAGTCATTTGGAGCCGGGCAGCCCCAAGATCAAATCAAATCAATAAATAAACATCTACTACTGGCTCAGAGCCTTCTATCTTCTATGCTGCACTCCTGAATAGTACCCTTCAGTTTGTGGCACATGGCAGCCACAATGTCTAGTCTCTTTACGGATTCTAAGAGAAGCCCTGCTGGATTTAACTAAAAGCTTCCCTAGCACAAGGACCTTGATTCCAGCAACGCCCAAGTCGATGATCCTTCATGGGCTTCCATGTAACATAAAATGAAGATTTGAGGACCCACAATTTCAGAAAAACTTCAGAAAGATTTCCTGAGGCTCTTATCTAAGATCCCCTGAAAAACACAAGGAATGCCCGCCATCCCATCCTTGCATGGAATCAAAACAAAGTTTCCTTTAGAAACTATGGTTGCCTAGGTGAAAAAATGTGGTTGCAATGTTGAATTGGCTAAATGGGAAAGACTTTGGACACTCAATCAGAAATTAACAACGGCCACGGCTTATAAGGAAAATTTGTACAAGATGTTCTACAGATGGCACCTTCCCCCAGCACGGCTCTCCAAAAGGTTTAAATATTTGGTCCCAAATTGTTGGAAGTGCAAAAAAAAAACCAACCACCAGGCACCTTTTCCCATATGTGGTGGGCATGCAATGAGGCCAGAAGATATTGGAGAATGGTACAATTATAGCTGGAGCAAATGGTGGGAGATCAAATTTTCCTCCTAGGCATAATACCAGAGGGGTATAAGAAGGATGTGCTTTATTTAGCTATCCATGTATTGACTGCGGTGTGAATAACCTATGTGCAGTATTGGAGGTGGGGGGAAGGTATCCCATCAGATTTAGACATAACTTAGAAAAATCTTGGCCTATGCGAAAGAAGATAGGCTCACCCTAGAATTAAAAAATAAAGGGGAGTCGGAATATTATGAAGTTTGGAACAGATTTTATTATTGGTATAAGACAAGGTGACAAGACTGGAACAAATTGTAAATAATGGGATTGGATAGAAGCATAGATAATATACTAAATAGACTGGCGGTGAATGGATAAGATTATGTGTATATTCTGTGTTTGTTATGGCCATAACAGCTTCACTGCGCTGCACTATTTTAAATGCAAAAACAATTATATATAGTTACCTTTAGCCATCCAAGGGTGACTATAGAGCCGAGGTGGCGCAGTGGTTAGGGTGCAGTACTGCAGGCCACTTCAGCTGACTGTTATCTGCAGTTCAGCGGTTCTAATCTCACCGGCTCAAGGTTGACTCAGCCTTCCATCCTTCCGAGGTGGGTGAAATGGGGACCCAGACTGTGGGGGCGATATGCTGACTCTGTAAACCACTTAGCAATAGCAATAGCAGTAGACTTATATACCGCTTCATAGGCCTTTCAGGCCTCTCTAAGCGGTTTACAGAGAGTCAGCATATTGCCCCCAACAATCTGGGTCCTCATTTTACCCACCTCGGAAGGATGGAAGGCTGAGTCAACCCTGAGCCGGTGAGATTTGAACCGCTGACCTGCTGATCTAGCAGTAGCCTGCAGTGCTGCATTTAACCACTGCGCCACCTTGGCTCTTAGAGAGGGCTGAAAGCCCTATGAAGCGGTAGATAAGTCTAATAATCCTACAGTAAGGATTGCTGTAGGGAAATTTATGGAAGGAAGGCTGGCTCTCCTTTTTCTTTTGGAAACAAATTACCTTGAAAGTGAAGCTAGGGTAGGACAACAGGCCAGGAGAATCTGCTCCAGTTCCTGGGCAACATTAGGCCACCCAGTTGACCTCATGTAACAATCATGGGAAGATGCAAAGAGGAGGAAGACTATGCAGGCCATCTGGCCCAGTGCAGGAGGGGTAGAAAAGGGCAGCTGGGAGCCCAGCCGTCTGAGGGCTCCCAAAGGTGCTTTTGCAAAAGACAACTGGACTTTCTCCACTTTTCCTTGAAGGCGTTTTGTTTTTCATCCAAGAAGCTTCTTCAATTCTGACTGAATGGTGAGGAATGGAAAGGATTTATACTCCTTGCACACAGCTGGTCATTTGCATCCTTTTAGAGAGTCATTGATGCTACCTTGAAGTTTTATCTGTGCCCTCAGAGTCATCTGAATAGTGCAAATGGATGTGGAACCTTCCTTGGAACTGTTAAAAGGACTGTGTTGTAAACAGGAGATAGGTGATGTCATATTTCCCCCCACCCACCCCTCTATTGAGAGAGGATTGTTCAATCTTAATGTTTTAATACCTTAACATTAAGAGGGAGGAAAGTTCAGGTGCCTTTTGAAAAAAGAACACCTTTGGGACAACCGTGACCTGGATGACTGAGAATCTCCGTGAACATCTGAGGGTGTTGTGGCCTGCCAGCAGCCAGCAGAGCTGGCAGCAGATTCGGACAGTGAGGAGGTTGGGGAGGAACATGGGCCAGTCCTGGAGTCTGGGGAAGGCTCTGATGAGGGCTCTGTGTCAGAGGCAGAGAGGGGACCAGAGCCGAATGTGAGTTATCAGCTGCCTTCAGAGTCAGACATCAGTGAGCCAGACGAACAGCTGGAGCCTGTTCCCAGTGTGCGGATGTGCAGAGTTGCCAGACAAAGGGAACAACTAAAGAATGGGAGTCAACTTGGGAGAAAGGCCATATGATGAATGGCCCCTCCCAGAGGAAATAAAAGAGGAGCGACAGGGGAGTGGAGTTTGCAGGAAACAATTAGTTTGCTTAATTAGTCCGTGATTCTCCAAGACTCCTTGCCGAGTTTTGCAGATATCGGCCTGGCAGCTCTCCAAGCCAGATAAGGTCTGTGACTGTAAATCCTCCCTCGAAAAACTTTGCTGGATGTGAGCGAGCAGAATTCACAGTCAATTAATAAAAGGTTTTTTTTGTTGGGACAAGAAGTTTGCTTCATGCTCTTGGGAAGCCTCAGTCAGAACAGAAGTGCGTTCATGAGGCCAAGCAGAGCCACCATTGATTCCTGCTGCTGGTTAACCCCTCAGGACCCTCCCCCTCAGCAGCCCAGCACCTAGTAGGGTCACTACCACTGCCTCCCTCCACCCATGATGATGAAGGAGCGCTGCTTTGCCATTCTTGGAACCGAGTTGACTTTCTTCTCTTCCTTGCTTTCCAAATCAGGCGCTGGAGAAATTTTGCCGAGTCGAAGCTGGTTTCTCTGGGATCCGCGATGTGTACACAACCACCCCAAGCCATGACAACATGCAGCAGAGCTTTTTTCTGGCAGAGACGTTAAAGTAAGTCCTGGGCATTTTCAATCTTTGACCGTCAAAAGAAGTTTGGGAAGGAGGATGTTTTTTCATGAAGCAAGTCGTGGGGGAATTCACAGTCCCCTAAAAAACATCTTTAGAAGGAAATGCACTTATTGTAGTGGTAGTGTTGCATTCCCGTGACCAAGTTCTGACAAATGGCCAAAATACCACTGGCCTTTTGTGAAAAACAACTCAAACGGTGAGCCTGACTTCAGAATTCTCTCTTTTTTTATATAGTAATGTAAGTAAAATTTACAATTGCCACAATAAAAAAAATGAATAGCAACTTAAAAAGGAAAATAGATGGTGCAGAAAAGAAGAAAAGAAAAAAAAATAAGAATGTAGCAAAGAAAAAAAGAAATATATAAAGAAATTACTTCCCCCTTCACCACAAGTATAAACAATTTTAGGAACTTATCAGACTATCTTTTAAAATAAAGGTAGTCCTTGACTTGTGACCACAATTGGGACTGGATTTCCCCTTGTTAAGCATGGTGGTTGTTAAGTGAGCCACACCCAATTTTACAGGCTTCTTTGTCATGGTTGTTCAGTGAAACATGTAAATAAGCAAATCCAACTTCCCCCATGTGATTTTGTTTGTTGGAAACCGGCTGAGAAGGTCACAGTTGATAATCGCGTGACCCCAGGGTGCTGGAACAATCATGAATACACACTAGTTGCCAAGCCCTCGAATTTTAATCGTGTTCCCACTGGGACACTCTGATCGTCGCAAATGCAACCATGAGTCACTTTTTTCCAGTGCTGTCATAACTTTGAAAAGTTGTTCAACAAATGGTGCTAAGTTGATCCATTCTTCCAAGGCCCCATCTCTTATCTACAACCAAATCCTTAAAGCCTTATCATTTCGTTTCTGGTGTCAGCAAAGGACAGTTTTGGGTGCCAGACAGTGGTACTCCATTTGAAGTGGGCTATTTCAACCATTTTGAAAGGGTTCAGAGGTTGAAATACAGCCAGTTTGAAACAGGCCTGTTTCGACCGTTTGAACACTAAACTGTTCACCTTGAAGATTTGGCACACTGCTGGTCCAGACTCTGTTGCATGTCTAATCCAAGGGTGGGGAACGATGGCCATTTGATGATTTATGGACTTCAAGTTCACAAGTCATAAAATGGCCATTGTTCCCCCTTCCTAGTCTAATCCCAAACCAACCAAGGTAGCAAGCCCAACATCTATACATATAAAAGCCAAATATCACTCACTCATCATGAAATCTCCAGAACTGTAAATCCTACAAACTTGAAATTTGGCACCCAAGCTCCTCTTGGCAACTAAGTGCTTGCTAAGAAAGGATTTTTTGAAATGACCATCCAATCATTAGTATTTCTTACACAGTTTTATATTAACACACTCTGATGCTTAGGAGTTAGATGTTGTACTCCCCCTCCCCACTAGAAAGAACTCTGTTCCAACTGCCAATTGCCTTATATTAACACACTGATGCTTAGGAATTAGATGTTGTACTCCCACTCCCCACTAGAAAAGAATTCTGTTCCAACCGCCAATTGCCTTATATTAACACACTCTGATGCTACCCCTTCGCTAAACCAGGAGTGGGCATGGCCAGTGCACGACTCATCTGGCCTGTGGGCTGGGAGTTTAGACATTCTACTCCCCCTCCCCACCTGAAAAGAACTCTTTTCCAACCGCCAGTTGCCTTATACTAACACACTCCAATGCTAAGGAGTTACACATTCTACATTAATTTTCAAGCTTTAAGTGTCAATGTATCAATATCCAACCCAATCACGTAGTTTCGTAGCGAAGCATGGGTTTCCAGCTAGTAGGCCATAAAGAAAATTATATCTGACCATTTCACTCAGCAAGCTTTCTTTGTTCCTCTCCTGGTTCTAGGTATCTCTATCTTCTGTTCTCTGAAGATGATGTGCTCTCCCTCAAGGACTGGGTGTTCAACACTGAAGCTCACCCGTTGCCTGTGAATCACACAGACTTTGCCCTGAAGACAAGCATGCAGTAGGAGCAACTTCGCCCTTCTGGGTTCTGTGAAGGGATCCGGAGGGGTTGCTTGCTTGCTTCTTTTTTTTTTCCTCCTTTCCAGTAAAGGAATGCACATATTCCTGGAAAGGTATTTTGGGGGCATTCGTCCAATTCCGGACAGCATTATATCGGGGAGTATAAAAAAAACTGTGAAACAAGCACCTTCATGGGGTTTTTTTTTCCTCTGTGAGGAAACTTATAACCTGATAATTGGATGTTGATTACGGGCCATAAGACAGACAAAATCGCAGACGTTCCTTTCTATGAAGAATTTCTACGGAATCCACTGACTTTCGCTTTTGCGTGGCCAAAGGATCAGGAGTTTGCCATAAAATAGATGTCGGTTTGTGCCATTCTTCTTGCCCCAAACTTGCTCCCTCTTTTTTTTATATATATATATACCATTGATTTTTCTCCCCCACCTTTCTGACCTATACTTTTTTTTTTAAGCAGTACACATCTCAAGAGATCCTGGTTAAGGAGTCTTTCTAAATCCCACGCACTTCTTTCTTTCCCCCTTTCCTCACCCATCTTTTCACTCTCTTCAAACGTTTGCCAACTTTTTCTTTTCTTTTTCGGGTTTTCCTGGGTTTTGCTTGATCACTTTCCTTTGATTCTGTACCCCCCCTTCCTCTGGAGCAAAACCTTACGAGGCATTTGTAATGATTTCATTTCTGTAATGCTCAGATGTGAAAAATGAAATAAAAATTCATGTCGGCTAAAAAAAGAAAAGAGAGAGAGAGAGAGAGACGTGTGGCTGGATGCTGCGGAAGGTTAGAAAAGAGGCAGCCAAGAGGCGACTGGAGGCAACCGGGACCTTGGCAAATTCCCCTGGTTTTTGGCTGCTGCAGCAGATGAGGAGAGCAGGCTCCCACGGGGTCTTAGAACAGCATATGCTTCAATACCAAAAGATAGGATGGTGGACAGAAGCCAGAGGAGCTAAAGGAGAGTGGATCAGCTGCTTCTGCCTCTTGGAAGCTGAGAATTTAATGGCCAAAGGGGTGTGTGTGTGTGCCGAAGCAGACAGTTGTACACATGGATGAAGTTGTGTCTGCTGAACAGGTTCTGCCTATCCGTCTGCACAAGAACGGCACTTGAGTTAAGCGGTTAAGTGACCTCTGGGCAGTCAACACAACACTTTGTCCCTCTGATCCTGATTCCTGGAAGTTAAATCTCTCCCAACATGGTACCCTCCTTATGATTTTGAGTACAGGTAGTCCTCGACTTACGTCCACAATTAAGCCCAAAATTCCTTTTGCTAAACTAAACAGTCGTTAAGTGGGTTTTGACCAATTTTACAACCTTTCTCGCCACAGTTGTTCAGTGAATCGCTGCAGTTGTTTTAGTATTACAGTTGTTCAATGAATCTGGTGTCCCCATTGGCTTTGCTTGTCAGAAGGTCACAACGGAGTTACATGACCCCCCGGGACAAAGCAACCATCCTAAATACATTCCTAATTTTGATCCTGTAATCATGGGAACCAGGGGTGGGATTCAGCCGGTTTGGACCGGTTGCTAATTTTACATCTGGTTCACCAAGCCAGTAGTTGGAAGGACTAGCACCACCCTGCCCCTCCCCTCCCAGGAGTCTCCATGTGGCCCATTTTGTATGCCAGGTAAGTGCAGGAGGCTCTGGGAGGGCGAAAAATGGGCCTCCTGGAAGTCCAGAAACAACCTTGTTTCCAGCCTCCGGAGCCCATGGGAGGCCATTTTCACCCTCCCGGAGACTCGACGAAAACCTCCGGAGCCTGGGGATGGTGAAAAACACATATACACCCGCCATGGTGCAGGAGGCTGAGTAGGCCATACCCACCATGGCCGCGCCACCCAGCAACGGGGCACAGAACCGGTTGCTAAAATTTTTGAATCTCACCCCTGATGGGGATGCTGCAATGGTCATAAGTGTGAAAAATGATCATTGGGTCACTTTTTTTAGGGCCACTGTAACTTTGACCAGTCACTAAGCAAAATGATTGTTAAGTCGGGGACTATCTGTAGACTACCAATCATGTATTTGTTTAATAAATTTATGTGTTACCCATCTCACTATCTGAAATGTCTCTGGGCAGCTTACAATGCAGTAAAAATATAACAACAGTTTATTAATATAAAAACAATTTAAAATGACAAGAGTGAGAAACTAAAAGCTTGAGTGGTGTGGAGATGGTGTTTTTTCTTACTCACCTTGAATAGAGTCCTAATGTGGATACCAAGTGGGATGCGGTGGCTCAGTGGCTAAGACTCTAAGATTGTCCATCAGAAGGCGGTTCAGCAGTTCGAATCCCTAGTGCCACGTTACATAGTGAGCTCCCATTACTTGTCCCACCTTCTGCCAACCTAACAGTTCGAAAGCATGTAAAAAAATGCAAATAAAAAAATTAGGAACTACCTTTGGTAGGAAGGTAACAGCATTCCGTGCACTTTCAGCATTTAGTCATGCCAGCCACATGACCATGGAGACATCTTCGGACAGCGCTGGCTCTTCGGCTTAGAAACAGAGATGAGCACTGCCCCCTAGAGTTAAGAACAACTAGCACATATGTGCAAGGGGAACCTTTATCTTTACTAATGTAGATACCATTTGATGAAGATGGTAGTTAAAGTCAAAACTGCTAGCAAGCCCCAGGTTGGGGAGGATCTGTTAGTTCCCTTGGTTGAAGTTGTTTGTGTGTATTCATTGCATCTCCTTAAACTTCTCTTTACCACAGATTTAACTGCACTTCTGCAAGCTCTTTTTACCCTCTTTCTCTCCGCCACAGACAATTGTTCAGGTACTCAGATCAACTGATGCATTTCTCTTTGTCCCAAGATCTTGGTGGCTTTCTTTCTAGGTTTAAAGAAGGAAAGAAAAGGCGCTTATTAGAGCAAGATGCCGAAGAGATGTTTCGTATCGAATTTGCAGCTCTTGAAGCCGAGGCCGTGGGGGCCAGGCTGTCCAATGGTCCCCTTAGATATTTCATCTTTGGGATCAGAAGACAGGCGATCTCTGCCTAGGTGGATAGTTATTCCTAAATAACTACCCTTGGGAACCTGTCATCATTTTGCAAGGTATTCCTAGCAGCAAAATAAGCATTTACCAAAAAAAAAGAGAGGAGGAGAGAATGAAAGGGTTAGAGATTACTTGGTTAGGAAAGCTCCAGAAAATCCCAGGGCAGTAGGTTAGACAAATAAATCAATAGAATTCAACATCATTATCATCTTGGAAGAAGGCTGTGGCAAATCACATGTTATTATTGCCAAGAAATAGGACTTGGAGAAGATTTGAACTTTTATTTTAAAATCGTTTTGGTTTATTCTTCTGAACCAAGATGGTACTCATAAAATTCAATGGAGTGAAATCTGAGAGGTAAAATGCATTCCATCCTACATGTAAACTACATCTGATGTATGCCTATAAGGTCAGTTTGTTTGGATATTCTTTGAAATCCAAAGAAATCTTTACATGCTCTCTATCCCTATCTTCTACTAAATGTTGTAGCAGGCTACAGTAGGAATCTTCATTATAGTAAAGAGAAAGGAAAAAATGAGAAAAGATGGATGTGGAAAAAAACTGAAGAAATAGCAACTGACCTATGTTCTACCATATTAAGGAGAGTTGAAAGTATATGATTATTCTCTATTTTCTAACAGCAAATTTGTGAGTGGTGAAATTCCAACTGATTGGTCAAACAAAGCAACCATTTAACAAGCACATGGCACAACATAGGAGATCAAATCCATCGGAACAAGATTTAGCAGCCCATCTGCATTTCAAAAACAAAGATCACTTTTTTATTATTATTATTATACAAATCTTTTTTATTTCCATTTCATTCTATACAATCACATGTTTACTGTGCAACCGAGGCATATAACATTGGGTAATAAACACAGCCCTCACTTTTATAGAAAATGCCCCCTACAATACAAACCCAATATACTGCCTTAGCCCACCATACACCCTCTTTCATCCCCCTCCAACTTTCATTCTTCCTTCTCTCATACCCCTCTAAACCTACTTCCCCTCCCCCTCTATCTAACCCTAACCCTATCACTCCCTCTCTTAATCCATTCCCTCCCTTCCTTCTCCTCCTCCTCTCTCTCACTCTCTCTACTCTCCTTCTTCTTTCATTCAGCTCCTCCCTTCGGTATACTTCTATTACTTTCCAATATATTCAGTTTGTTCTGTTTTGACACTAACATTAAAAAAACCACAGTATACAAGTGCAATCATGCTTTAAAATTTAACACATATTATATTTCCCCCCTCCCCCCCTCCCCCTAGATCCCCGCCTCCCTTCCCTCCCCCCGACTTCCCAGAGCCCATACATGGTATAACTTTTTGACAATCACAGTCTAAAATATCTCTACATTGAACTCAGCTTCTTGCTGTTACCCAAATTTTTAACAATTTAAGTTATTACTAATTTTAAGCATAAGCTATCTGGAATTTCCTAGTCCCGTATTTGCTTTGTATATAATCAATCCATTTTTTCCAGTCTCGTTTATACCTCTCATTTGAATGTTCTTTAAGATATGCTGAAATTTTTGCCATTTCGGCTAAGTTTGTAACCTTCAAAGTCCATTCTTGAATTGTAGGCAGGTCTTTCTTCTTCCAGTATTGCGCCACCAAGAGTCTTGCTGCCGTTATTAAGTACAGAACCAAATTAATCTCTACTGCTACAAAGTCAATACATATACCTAGTAAAAACAGTTTGGGGGTGAATTTTATCCTTTTTTTGAAGATATTTTGCAGGATCCACCAAATTTTTATCCAAAATGCCTTAACATTACGACATGTCCACCATATATGAAAATACGTAGCATCAAAAGAACCACATCTCCAACATTTAGGCTGAACATTTGAATACATAGAAGCAAGCTTTTTGGGATCTAAGTGCCATCTATAAAACATCTTATAAAAATTTTCTCTCAAATTTTGTGCTTGTGTAAATTTTACATTTCTTACCCATATTTTTTCCCATGTGTCCAGCATTATAGGTTCTTCAATATTCTGAGCCCATTTTATCATACAATCTTTAACCATTTCGGTTTCTGAGTCCATCTGTACTAATAAATTATATATCCTCTTTATGTGCATTAAACTTTGATCTCTTATTTGTTTAAACAAGTTATCCTCAGCTATTACAAAACCTATTTTTTGGTCTATTTTCCACCTGGCCTGTAGTTGGCCATACTGAAACCACGTTTGAACTACCTTCTCTTTTTTAAGTACCTCTAAGGATTTTAATTGCAACACCCCACTTTCTGTAATAAGAAGTTGTCTATAAGTGGTTCTATCGTGTTTTTGTTCTATATTCATATTTTCAATTGCATGTCTAGGAATTGCCCACATGGGCAATTTGTCATTTAGTTTATGTTGATATTTTTTCCAAACCCGCAATAAGGCATTTCTTAAAATATGATTTTTGAAATTCTTATCCAGTTTTTTGTTAAATAACAAGTAAGCATGCCAACCATATACCAAATCATGTCCCTCAATATTCAATATTCTATCATTGGTTAAATGGATCCAATCACTAATTGCAGATAAAGCCACTGCATCATAATATAATTTTAAATTTGGTAATTTCAATCCTCCTCTTTCACGTACATCTTGCATTATTTTCATCTTAACCCTCGGCTTCTTTCCTGCTCATACAAATTTGTTGATACCCTTCTGCCATTCTACAAGGTTCACATCTCTTTTAAGTATTGGTAACATTTGAAACAAAAATAAAAATTTTGGTAAAATATTCATTTTCACTGCCGCTATCCTTCCCAACAAAGATAAATGCAGTTTCTCCCACCTTTTCATCTCTATTTGTATACTATGCCAGAGTGGTTCATAATTATGCTTGTATAATTTCCCATTTGAAGTTAAAATATTAACTCCAAGATATTTGACTTTTTTAACAACTTCACATCCTAACATCACTCCCAATTCTTCCTTCTGTTTGGTATTCATATTCATTGCTAATATTTTGGTTTTTCCTAAATTGATTTTAAATCCAGAGACTTGACCATATTGATTAATCGTATTCATTAAAACCTTACTGGATTCCTGCGGTTGTTTCAATATTATGACCAAGTCGTCCGCAAAAGCGCGGACTCTGTATTCTTGCTGTCTGATCTTGATCCCTTTTAAAGCATCCAAGGCCCGTATCTTATTCAGCAATACTTCCAAAGTTATAATAAACAATAGTGGGGACAAAGGACAACCCTGTCTTGTACCTTTTTCTATTTGAAAGGAATCTGTTAAACTTCCATTAACTATAATTTGGGCTTTTTGCTGCTGATATATTGCACCAATTGACCTTAAAAAACCATCTCCTATCTGCATTTTTTGCAGTATCTTCAACAAGAATTGCCAATTGACTCGATCAAAGGCTTTCTCAGCGTCCAAAAATATGAATGCGGCAGGAATTTGATTATTCTTTCCCAAGTATTCTAAAGCATTAGTAATTAACCTAACATTGCTCTTCATCTGTCTGCCCTGTATAAAACCTGTTTGGTCAGTATGTATCAGTTGTTGGATAACCACCATTAACCTATTTGCTAAGATTTTGGTAAAAATTTTATAATCTACATTAAGTAATGAAATAGGTCTATAATTTTTCGGCTGAGTAAGATCTTGGTCTTCTTTAGGTATCTATAAGATCTATAAGATCACATTTAGGTATCTATAAGATCTATAAGATCACACAGATTAGGCCTCCTCCGCATTCCATCGGCCAGCCAGTGTCGGCTGGCAACCACAAGGAGGAGGGCCTTCTCAGCAGTAGCCCCGACCCTTTGGAACGAGCTCCCCGTGGAGATTCGTACCCTCTCCACCGTCCAGGCCTTCCGCACTGCCTTGAAGAACTGGCTCGCCCGTCAGGCCTGGGGATAAGGATTTCTACCCCGCCCGAATGTTGTATGCATGTTGCTCATTATTTTATTATGTGTTGTTGTCTCAATGTTGTATTTCCCCTTTCCCTGGTTTTCTGTGAGCCGCCCTGAGTCCCCTCAGGGAAAAGGGCGGCCTACAAATGCAAATAAAACCTCTAAAAAAACCTCTAAAATCAACGATATGAACGCTGTCTTCCATGAAGGGGGCACTTTACCTTCCGATTGAATTTTATTAAATAATTCTCTAAGAGGTTCTACCATTTCTAACTGTAAGTTTTTATAATAAACGGCTGTTAAGCCATCTGTACCTGGTGCTTTCCCTAGCTTTAATTGTTTGATTACCTGCAGGATTTCCCCAGAGGTTATTGGTTGGTTCAACCTATACCTATGTTCTTCGCTAACTAGGGGGATTTTCTCTTTATCTAAGTATTTATTTATATCTAAGTCCCTAATTTTGTCCCCTTTATACAACTCTGTAAAAAATTCTCGAAATCCCTTTTGGATCTCTTCCTGCTGAAACACTTCCTTCCCTCTGTAACACAATTTGGATACATTTCAAATTTTCCTTTTTTTCCTGATCTGATAAGCCAACCATCTACCGGGTTTATTTGCATTGCAGAAAGTATTATGTTTAGCATATAATAAACTGGTGGCTACCTGTTCAGAGATCAGCATATCAAATTGAGATTTTAATATGGAAATTGCTTCTTTAGTCTTTGTATCACCTGGGTTCAATATTAATTCCTGCTCTTTCCCTTTGATTTCATCTTCCAATTCTTTACGTTTTTGCCCTTGTTTATGTCTATGTATTTTGTTTATATTTATCAATACTCCTCTCATATAGGCTTTGCTTGCATCCCATATTCCATAGGTGTACCCTTATTCATGTTAAAAACAAAGTATTCAGATAACAATTTTTTACAATCATTAACATACTTTTCATATCTGAATAAATTTTCATTCAGCCTCCAGGACCTTCTAGCCTGAACTACCCTTCCCAGCTCCATCCAGACTGGGTTATGATCCGAAAGGACTCTGGCCGTAATCTTTGTCTTCTTCACCCTAGAAAGTAAATCATTAGTAATTAATATAAAGTCAATCCTTGAAAAAGATTGATGTCTGTCGGAGAAGAAGTTAAAGTCATATTCTTCTGCATGCCTTTCACGCCAAACGTCTTGCAGTTCGAAGTCGTCTATCATGTCAAAAAAGGATTTGGGTAGTTTAGCTCGGAATTTAGTATTCGGGCGAGATGTCTTCTTGTCTCTTTTGGTGTCAATCACGCCATTCCAATCACCCAATAGTATGCACGACTTAAAGTCCCACTGTACTAATTTAGCATGGAGATTTCTATAAAATCCATCTTGTTGTTGATTAGGAGCATAGATTCCCAAAAGCAGTGTCTTTTTCCCTTCTAAGATTAAATCTAATGCGATATATCTTCCAAAGGGATCTGCTTCGATTAGCTCAGCTTTAATGTCTTTCCTTAAGTATACTACTATACCATTTTTTTTTCTGTAGCAGAGGTCACAAAGTGTTGACCAAGTTTGGGATTGAACAGATATTTTTGATCAGTTATTTTGATATGAGTTTCCTGCAAACAAATTATATCATTCTTAGATTGTTTAAGATAATGAAATATTTTCTTTCTCTTCTGTGGAGAGTTCAGTCCATTAACATTCCATGTCAGAATCTTAGTTGTCATTTTTGGTTGCCTGAAGCTTTTTTAGAGCCTCCCGCATGGCCTGCCTCACCTTGGGTCTAGCTCCTCCCACAGCTTCTGAGCTTGTTGCTGTAGCTCCTTGGTCAATGGCCGAAGATTGTAAAGATTGTTGCGTTGTGGCTTGTTTTTCTGTTTGTCTGGTGGTCATATGGTTAGATCTTTGTTCCTTAACCCCTTGCCCTTCTGGGAGGGGGAGATGATATGTTTTGTCTGGTGATTGTGTAGTTTGCTGTTTCTCTTGTCCTGCTTGTGGTTTTTCTCCATATCCCGATGGTTCGGGGTGCCCCACTTTCAAAATCTTATGATAGAAATCTCGAGCTTTCCATACAAAGTTGAGACGATATCTTTGCTTATCAAATGTAACTATGATGCCAAACGGGGCATCCCATCTGTACTGTATCTGGCGCTTTCTGAGCTCTTCTACCAAAAAAGCATAATCTCTTCTGGCTCTTAGCATTTGAGGTGGTATCTCTTTCAAAACCATCAAATCCTGTCCGCCAATTTGAAGCTTGGTATTGTAGGACTTTTGTAATATCTTATTTCTGGATTCTCTTGTAACAAAATATATTACCACGTCTCGGGGGAGTTGCTTTTGTTTTGCCACCCAGGAGTTGACGCGAAATTTTTTATCAATCTGCCAATCAAAATTGGATCCCGGTCTTCCCACCAGACAGTCAAAGGCCTCAGAAAACATCTGCTTTAAGTTCTCCTGTCTCTCTTCGCGCAGCCCCCTAACTCTTAATGCAAGTTCCATCTGGTTATACTGTATCATAATCATTTGTTTTTCAGCATTTTCAACTTTTCGTTCCACCTCTTCGGTTTTAGATGTCAAATTAATTTTAGCTTCATTGAGAGTTTCTAAGTTCTCTTCCATTCCAGAAATATATTCTGTGAGTACGTTTACAATTCCCAACATATCATCATTTATTTTGGTAATCTTGGTATCAAATTTATCATATGAGACTTTTATCTCATTGCTTATCTCCTTCCTTATTTCATCTCTGAACTCTCTGAGAGCTTCCAAATTCTGTTCCCTTGATTCTCTAAACATTTCCAACAAAAATTCTTTTGTTAATACATCTCCACTAGGGGGCATAGAAGGTGGGGGCTGTGACTTTGTGCCAGGTATGGGAGAAGCAGATTTAGGAGGTAATTTCGCAGGATTCGACTTGGAAGCCATAATATCTTTGCTTCAAGCACTTAACAAACCACTATGCCGAGAAGAGGGGAAAAAAATTCTCCCTTTTTTGCCAAGAATTTTACGGAGGATTTCAAAGGGCTGGCATTACGCCAAAACAGTTCAACAAAACAAAACAAAAAACAGAGAAAAGCCCTGTTCGGAATGTCTCTGTGTCAATAAAGGGCCTTTGAGAACTTTTAATTAGATAAGAACGTTTCTTCAAAGGGAGTAAGGCTGATTAGAAAAGCTGCCGGAATGTATCATCATTGCAAATACAAAGGCTGGAGAATCGCCATTTAAAAAAAAAAAAATTAACACTGAAGCTTGAGTTTACCTAAAAAAACAGATGTAAAGTTCTCAAATATGAGCTCTGCTTGTATTAATTTCATAAGAAAAAAAAAATTTCATTAATTTGTCCTAAGGGGGGGTTCTGGGCCTTGTGCCGTTAATACAGCAGAGAAATCTGGCCGGAGATGACTCAGCTTAAAAAAACAACAACCCCCCCCCCTCGTTTGCAGCAGAAAAAAAAAAGCTACAAACTGCAAGGAAAAGTTCTTACCAGCTGAGACGCTCACTACAATCTTCTTATCTGAAGTTTGAGTTATCTAAAGGGTGTTTAATTAGATAACGAACCAGAAATCTGGGAGCGGCTCAATTAAGCCACTGCCGACGGCCAAGTTCCTCCCCGGAAGTCCAACAAAGATCACTTTTTTGAAGACAGCAAATTTCAGATAAGAGAGGATGATTGGTTTGAAAGAGGGTTAAAAGAGTCGACCTATGTTAGAATTGAACATTCTAACATAGGTGGACTCAACAAAGGGGGAGGAATAAGGCACCACCTATCTCCAAATTTACAACTCTGTAACAACCAGTTGCATCCTAATTCAAATGACCTTGAGTACAGGTAAATCCCTCTGTGGCCTCAACACCCCTCAGAGAATGCTAACAACCAGGTGACTGCAAAGAAATACAATCCTTCCATACCTCTTCCACCATCTGTCTTTCCATCCCTTAACCATCAGAACTGATGAAGTTCTTGAATGAGAAGTGAAATGTTTTCTTCTTCTTCTTCAAGGAAAAAAACAGCCCACTTGCCTTTTGAAGAAGAAAAGGCACCTTTTGAGATTTCAGTTGAATCCAGTGGTGGGATTCAGCCAGTTCGTACCTATTTGGGAGAACCGGTTGTTAACTTTCTAAGCAGTTCAGAAAACCGGTTGTTGGAAGAAATCTCATTTTGGTTTTTTTCCCACTTTACGGGGCTAATCCTGAAAGGAAGGAAACATTCTGGTGTTGTTTCTAGCCTAATCTTTATTGCCCTGCTTACAGAAACTGCCTCTCCAGTTAACCTTTATTACATTTTAACAGCTAAGGTGAATCGCCCATCGATCTAGTTGACATTGAGTTGCCCATGCCCACCCAGTCACGTGACTGCCAAACCCTGCCTACCCAGCTGGTCATTAGGGCAGATAACCAGTTGTTAAATTATTTGAATCCCACCTGGTTGATTCTTACCTCTTGACCTTTGAAATGCAGCTGCCAATTCAGTTGGAAGAGCAGAACATACAAACTTATAAAGTGTAGTTATTTCAAACGTGACACCCACCCACCCCCAAAAAAGTTTGTGATCTAACCAACATGGAAAAGAAAGGATTTTTTTCCCCTAGAGGTGCAAGGTGCAACACAGCAAATCATATCACTGTGCTTCAGTGAGGAGAAAGTACGTCAAACTGAAGGCATATATATTACAAGTATATCACAATTTATTGTATAACCTCTTACAGAAGGAAAATAATGATGAAATTACATAGCAACTGCGTAGCACGCAGATTGACACACTTGTTCTAACAACTGTTCTTGAGAAAAAGACAAAGGTAGCATTAGTAGCATTTTTTTAAAAAGCATATACTCTAGGGCAAGAGGAGGTTTGGGAAGCTCTTGGCAGGAATCTGATGGCTGGCAAAGTGGAGTAGATACTGCAAGAAAGAAAAAAGGGACACCAAAAATGGAAACAATTGACTGGATATTTATATGATTTCAGAAGAACGTGAATGGAAGGAAACTCACAGTTGAAATGAATCCGCTTGAATTTTTTTAAAGGCATACCACAGATTTTGCTCTGACTGAAAGAAAACTGAAGTGCACTGGATATCATAAGGTAAAGGTTCCCCTCGCATATATGTGCTAGTCGTTCCTGACTCTAGAGGGCGGTGCTCATCTCCATTACAAAGCCGAAGAGCCAGCGCTGTCCGAAGACGTCTCCGTGGTCATGTGGCCACCATGACTAAATGCCGAAGGTGCATGGAATGCTGTTACCTTCCCACCAAAGGTGGTTCCTATTTTTCTACTTGGATTTTTTACATGGTTTCAAACTGCTAGGTTGGCAGTCTGGCAGAAGCTAGGACAAGTAATGGGGGCTCACTCTGTTACACGGCGCTAGGGATTCAAACTGCTGAGTTTTTTGATTGACAAGCTCATTGTCTGAACCACTGTGTCCCTTCTGGATATCATACATTGGTTCAAAAACAGTTTATGGCATCCCATGGTATTTGGGTTTCCTGTGCTGGGATTTCCTTTCCTTCTCCATCCTCCCTGCTACTCTTTGGGCCCCAGCAACACGAACTGAGAAAACTAAACAATTTAGTATTTGTTCTAGTAAGGCTAGAAGAACCAGGATGGAAATGGGGAAATTCAGTCACTTGCAAAACTGTTATTAAGGACTCCACAGCCAAAATCATGTGGATGTAAAAACATAAAATTGCAAAGGGAAATGCTTAAAATGCTCTTTCTCCTTAGATCCTGACCACACATGAAAAATAACAAGCAGGAATGCTATTTCCACCAGAATCAAAGGAAGCTATTGAGCCACTGTCAGAAAAAGGATACTGGCTGGGCTGCTCTCCTATTTTCTTTGTGGGGTGGGGTGTTTAATTGGTGTCCTCTTGTTTCAATAGAAAAAAATGAAGCGTACAGATCATTGCTACACCTTTTCAAGCACAGACTCCTGTTTTAAACTCCTGTTGTGTTTCTGCCCTGTGGCTGAATGCATATCCATCATTTGATGGCTACGTACATCAAGCTACATTCATTCATCAAGGTGGACAGCAGTCTCAGTGTCACATGTAAGCCCTATAGTACCACAGTGACACTAAAAATAATAAGAGAAGGCAGCACTTTCGGTGGTTTCATCATTTTAATCTTTCTCACACATCCAGGTCTAGACAGCAAAAGATCCATAAAAGAGAAAGAGCAAAAAAAATAGTAATCTGAAGTCAAAAATGAAACATATTCCATGTGTTTGGGGTTCTTAATTCCACCATCCATCATCAGAAAAATATAGCTGTTCTTCTTTTATCAATATGGGAATTTCATAAGTGCTGTATGATTCTGCAGGCTTAGTAAGGATCTGGTAGACAGTGATTTATGGAAGAAGATTAAAATAACTTAATATTTGCAACTTGTCCAAACAACAGCTAGCTAAAGAGGGATGTAGCTTTCATGCAAAAAGTTATAAGACTGCATTCATCAAAGAGAGAAGGATATAAAAACAATGCAATGGCAAAAAGCAATAGAATGGTTTGATATGAGATAGGAGCACTTGTGAGTCCTTTGTACCAGCAGTCACCAACTGGTGGTCCGTGGACCACTGGTGGTCTGCGAGAAAATTTTGGTGGTCCGCAGAAAAATTATTTGCATTTTTTATATTGCACTAAATCAGGGGTCCTCAAACAATGCCCCCTGGGATGGATACATGCAATGAATGTTTGTGTTGTTGCAGACAGCCTCCCGCTTTGGGGTCTTTTTGTGTGGGGCAGAGGGGGGCAGAAATTAAGACTTGGGGTCTGTTTTGGCCTCCTGGTACGGGGTAAATAATGTAAGAATGTAACCACATCCAGGTAGTTCTCATTTGGCCACTGCCTCATTTAGCAACTGTTTCAAGTTACAACAATGATGAAAAAGGAACTTTGCGACGTATGACCTTCGCAGATCTGCAAAGCAAAACTGAAGTGAGATCACAAGCATAATCTCAGTTTCACTTAGTGACCACTTTAATTAATGACTGAATTGCCGGTCCAAATTGTGGTTTGCTGAATGAGTACTACTTGTATTATGCTATATATACTTATTGCATTTCTACCTTATCTTTTCAGAAAAATATAATATTCGTTCTCACTAATTTTATTCTTGCAATTACCTGGAGGAAGATATGGAAATATGGCGATCTGGGTTTAAGGTTTAATGTCACACGAAGTTACAATTTGTTTTAATTGATTCACTGAATTGCTTGGTTGAATTTATGAAGTACCTGATGAGATACAACATGCCAGCAGCACCTCTCTGTTCCCAGACATGTAAATCTTTCAGCTTGATAGACTCATCTCTGCACCAGCAGAACTGGCTGTGTTATAAAAGCCATTGTCCCAGCTGTTCCAGCTGTTGCAATGGATACTTCATTCTTCCTAGGATGAAAAAAAAAGCAAACAAATATATAATGGGAGAACAGAACTTGCTTTTTCTTTTAACCTCCATCCCCTCTTGTAGGAATGAAACCAAAAGAGCCACATCAAAACAAACTTACATCAGAACACCAAATACAAGCTGGGCGGATACATCATCGTAGACAACCCTCACTCAGTTAAAGACCTAGGAGTATTCATCTCAAATGGTCTAAGCCCCAGAGCTCACTATAACAGCAGTGCCAAAAAGGCATTCAGAGTCGTTAACCTAATTTTGCGAAGCTTCTTCTCCGGTAACATTTTACTGCTAACTAGGGCATACAAAACCTTTGCCAGACCAATTCTCGAATACAGCTCGTCTGCCTGGAATCCACACTGTATTTCGGACCTTAATACAATCGAGTGAGTTCAGAGGTATTTCACGAGAAGAGTACTCCACTCCTCTGCTCACAATAGAATACGTTATGCCACCCAGGCTTGAAATTTTGGGCTTAGACAACCTAGAACTATGACAACTAAGGTCTGACTTAAGCATAGTACACAAAATTGTCTGCTACAACATCCTACCTGTCAACGACTACTTCAGCTTCAACCTCAATAATAAACGGGCAAACAATAGATACAAACTCAAGGTAAACGCTTGAGTAATCGCTCCAAACTCGATTACAGAAAATACGACTTCAGCAACAGTGTGGTCAATGCCTGGAATGCTCTACCTGACTCCGTTGTTAAATCCTCAAACCCCCACAGCTTCAACCTTAAACTGTCTACCATGGACCTCACCTTATTCCTAAGAGGTCCATAAAATGGGGCGTGCATAAGCGCACCAGCATGCCTACCTGTTCTACTGTCCCCATTTATTTGTACTAATTTCCTTTGTTCATGTCCATGTTTATACTTAATACCTGTTATCTCGTACATGTTTGACAAACTAAATAAATAAATAAAATAACATTATATGGATTGGGCTGTGAGGTCCTGATACTGGTGCAACCATTTTAGGACTTTAATCTCAGTCCCAGAATTGTTATTTGTTCACGATCCAAATAGTTGACAGAGGATTCCAGCCAAAATAGATTTATTTAGAATGTACAACGCATTCGTGAAGATATGAGCTACTTGTTAACAGTTTCCTTATTCTGCGGTCTGAATTGGCCTCTTAAATAAACAGTGAGCAACACGTCAGTCTTTTCTAACATTCGGCTTTTTAACAGATGAACCATTTTCTCTTTTTTTTTTTTCCAAGTGCCAGTCCCACACGTTGTGTTTTACTCTGACCAGAAGGAGGCAGGCTAGCTTAAAAGATTTATCCTGGTCAGGGCTGCCCAGTGTTCTCCAGAGGAGCTTTAAACCTGATGGGCTAGCGCTAGAGGCTGGAACTAAAGCTAAGTTTCATTAAGTAAAATTAAACACTGTTATCTATTTCAGAAATGTCTTTTAACCAATTTCGTTGCATTTAAGTACAATGACAATAAAGATTATACTTATACTTTTAGAATCTATCCTTTGATAACACTTAATGGTTTCTGGGAGCCTCTCTGAAGTCTTTTTCTATTCCTTGAAGATCCATGCACGTCACTAGAAATACCGAACAAAAGAATATGAATTCAAAAATAACAACGGCCACAGGAGCAGCATTAACATTACATCGGATACAGCCCACGCGGATGCTACAAAAATCTGTTCTGTCTTGGCTCTTTCTTCTTACAGAACTTGAAAGCTCAGACACATCCCCAGAAATCCTCACAAATCAAAAGTAGCTTCTGCCCCTGGCTGACCTCCGTGGATTTCAACAGACAATTCTGTGTGCCGCCAGCAACAAAGCAAAAAGTTATCACACTGTTAGGATACACACTTTTCATAGTGCAGAAATGTTTGCATTCTTTTCCCTTTTGTACAGTTTCACAAAAGATAATTTGTTTCTGAATTTTGTTTCAAAGGAGGAATTAATTTATGTGACATTGTCCTAGGTAGGGGTGTGAACCTGCACCTCTTTATTTAGCCATGATGCAGCTATATTTTAATGAATGTCTTGTCTTTCATGGTATAATAATCTTTCCGGAGATTTGGAGGGTTTCGGGCATACCGTACTCCAAAGAGTCGTCCATGACCTTTTAAAAAAAAGTTAGACTGGAAAGTGCCAAGTAGATTAGGAGACTTCAAAATGATAAAACATTCAGAACAGAAAGTAGGAACAGCTGCACTAGAACATAAAACTGTCAGAGAAACTGCAAGTTCCTGTAGTTTTTCTTCAATAAAATAATTAAAAAAAAAAACATTGGTACTGTCTTAGTGCAGAGATGAGTTCTGGTGGCATCATAATACAAATAAAAGGACATTTCATAGCTGAACACGTCTTCCAGTCATCCCAAGTTTCCATTCCATGCTGGATTCTATAAAGCTAACACCAGCAACATACTGACCAACAGAAACATGGAGTTTTGATTGGCCACAACCCTCAGGGGCTGTAGAAAGGCCCTAAACCTGTGATGGTGAACCTATGGCACGTGTACCACAGATGGCACACAGAGCCATTTTTGAGGGCATGCATTGCCTTATCCCCTCCAGCGCACATGCGTGCCCTGGCCAGATGATTTTCAGCCTTGATTTTTGGCCATTCGCCAAAATGGGGATGGATTTCCGATTTGTGCGTTGGGCTGTTTTTCGGCCTCTGGAGGCTTCAGGGAAGCCTCTTAAAGCCTCCTGAAGACAAAAAAATGCACAATGTGCAAACCGGAAGTTTGGGGATGTTGGGTTTCGGGGCTTCCAGGGGGGCAGAGGAGGCTGTTTTCGCCCTCTCCAGGCTCAAAGAAAGTGGTGCGCACATGTGGGGGGCAGCAGGGGGTTAATGCATGTATGCACAGAGGGCATGCCACGGGGGCCATTAAATTATGGGGGTGGGCACGCGAGCATGTGTGACAGCACGCGTGCTCATGCTTTTGGCACCTGAAGCGAAAAAGGTTCACCATCACTGCCCTAAACCCTAACCCTGCTGCCATGCATGGGGGGGGGGGGTGTCTGCAGATGGTGAGGAGCATAAGACACAATGGCTGTATTGAACTGATGCATAGGTAGAACCTGGTGCTGATCATGGTTGTTTGGTTTAAATTGATCATGAATGGTTTTTATCTGTTTCTCTATTATGTTTGGTTTTCCCTTGTAGTGAGCCACCCAGTCGCTTGGATAAGATTGGCAGCCATACAAATGGTGCAAACAATAACTACTACTACTCCCTCCATTACTGGATGCTTTTAACAAGAGTCTAGACCAATGATTCCCAACCTTTTTTGGGCCATGCCCCACCTAAGCATCTCTAAAATCCTGACATGCACACCCCACATATAATTCTTACTTTACTCAAAAAGTGAGCTCTACTCATGCGGAGGAAGCCTAAAAGGCCATTTACTTGGTTTAAATAAGGTTCAAATTGCCACCATTAAAAATCAAATTGCCCCCCTTTGGGGCATGGGCCCCACATTGGGAACCACTGATCTAGACAGTCACTTATCTGAAATAGAATAGGTTCTCCTGCTTGAGCAGGGGGCTGGATTAGAAGACCTCCAAGGTCCCCTCCAGCTCATTCATTCTATTCTATTATGGTAGCTGTAATAAGTGAGTAGCTGAAAGCTTTAGTATAGGGATCATACCCATCTCTTACCATCTTTTGTGTTAGTTGTGCGTTAATGAACATGGAGCATAAGGTTAAGAAATAACTGCATTGATATAGATGGTTAGAAAACTAATTATTACAGGTAATTTGATAACGAGTAATGAATAAAGGACTGGTATGTCGGTTCCACCACAAAACCGCGGACGACAAAATCGCGGTCGACGAAAGCGCGCATTTGACGTCATCACAGCGCGACGAAAACATCGCACTGTGATCGAAAGCGAAAACCTTACCCTAACCCCCCCAAACCTAACCCTAAACCTAACCCTTAACCTAACCCTAAATCTAACCCTAAACCTAACCGTTAACCTAACGCTAAACCTAACGCTAACCCTTAACCTAACGCTAAATGTAACCCTAACGCTCTAAACCTAACCCTAACCCTTAACCTAACCCTAACCCTAAACCTAACCCTTACCTTTATGTGAATCAGCTTGCTTTAATTTTATTTTTATTTCAATTTTTAATTTTTTTCGTCGCGCTGTGATGACGTCAAATGCGTGCTTTTGTCGATCGCGCTTTTGTGGACCGCGGTTTTGACGGGTCACAGGTATGTCCTAAACTGGATGTCAAGATCCTTTTAAGATTTTTTTTTCTTTGCTGTTTAGTTCTTTAGATTCTTTTTCTGGTTATTTTGTTTTCTTTTTTTCTGAAAGAAATTTCATTTATTTATTTTTAATGTTGTTACCATTACACAATTATACACAATTATACTCAATTGATACTTGATTCTGATACATTAATGCACCTACTGCTTGATACACTGTAGTGTTGCAAAATTGTATTGTTTATATCTCTTACTTAATTACAGTTAAGTCTCCAACTTACAAAAGTTTGTTTACTGACCGTTTGAACTTACAACAGCACTGAAAAAAGTGATTGATGACCCTTTTTCACACACCATCCCTCGTGGACACAGGATCAAAATTCATACGCGACATCAAACTCATATTTATAACTGTTGTAGTGTCCTGGGTCATGTGAAGGTTTCCTTTTGCAACCTTTTGACAGAGTCAATGGGGAAGCCAGACTCACTTAACAACCAGGTGACTAATGCAACCATGATTCACTTAACAACTGAGAAAGGCCATAAAAGGGGGCAAAACTCGCTTAATACACGTTTCACTTAACAACAGGCATTTGGGGCTCAACTGTGGTCGAGGACTACCTGGACCTAGGAAACAGGACCGAGGGGGACGGGGAAGCGAGCCAGGAGAGACCCTGGGCAACTCCGAGCCGGCCTAGCGGGCCCCGAGGGGCGTTGTTGGGAAGACGCGGAGAGGAAGAGGAGGGAGGAAGCCCACGCAGGCCGCCTGGACCAGCGCAGGAAAGGCGGGAGGCGGCAGAGGGCAGCTGGAAGCTCCGCCGCCACGCCGCGCCGCGCCGCCCGAGGCCAAAGCGGAGCCGCCGGTCGACTGAGGGCCCCCCGAGACGGCGGCGCCGCCGCTTTAGCGGTCCGCGAAAGAAGCGCAAGGCCGCCGCTTCCTCCTCTCCGCATCCCAAGCGAGGCGATTCCCCGGCCAGCGGCGGCCATGGCCCGCGGCGGTAAAGAGGAGGGCCGCCCGCCCGAACAGGCCGCCTCGCCTCCGGAGGCCTCCCAGGGAAGCGGTTCTGGGCGCCCGGCGCCTCCGCCTGCTCGGTTGCCGCGGCTGGCCCTGGCCCTGGCCTTCCTGGCGGCGCTGCTGGCGGCCAAATACTACCGGGACGCCGAGGCTGCCCGGCGACAGGTAATGAGGAGCGCGGCGGGGGGGGGATGTCTTCGGAGGGTGCGGATGGATGGGGGGTAGTGGATTTGGGGGGGGGGGGCAACCTTGGGGTCTTGGGACGTTGAAGGGGACAGACTGATAATGGTAATAATCACATAATCATGATTAAGTAGCATGATATGGTATGTTTCATATTACATTTTATCCTACATCATATTTTACATTATCTTATATTGAATATAATATACAATATTGTGTGTGTGTGTATTTATATATATATGCGTGTGTAGATAGATAGATGGAAGGAAGGAAGGAAAGAGGGAGGGAAGGAAGGAAGGAAGGAACAAAAAGGGGAAAAAAGAAAGAAAGAAAAAGAAAGAAAAGAAAGAAAAAAGAAAGAAGGAAAGAAAGAAAGAAAAAAGAAAGAAAGAAAGAAAGAAAGAAAGAAAGAAAGAAAGAAAGAAAGAAAGAAAGAAAGAATTAATTCTTTATTGGCCAAGTGTGATTGGACACACAAGGAATTTGTCTTTGGTGCAAATGCTCTCTGTGTACATAAAAGAAAAGATACATTCTTCATGAATCATAAGGCACAACACTTAATGATAGTCATAAGGTACAAATAAGCAATCAAATCATATTAGGAAACAATCAATATAAATCCTAAGGATACAAGCAACAAAGTTATAGTCATAAGTGGGAGGAGATGGGTGATAGGAACGATGAGAAGATGAATAGTATAGTAATGCAGACTTGGTAAATAGTTTGACAGTGTTGAGGGAATTATTTGTTTAGCAGAGTGATGGCATGGGGGGGAAACATCTTGTGTCTTAATTGTTCTGGTGCCATTTGTGTGTATATTGGTGTGTGTGTGTGTGTGTATCTATCTATCTATCTATCTATCTATCTATCTATCTATCTATCTATCTATCTATCTATCTATCTATCTATCTATCTATACCAGTGTTTCTCAACCTTGGCAACTTGAAGATGTCTGGACTTCAACTCCCAGAATTCCCCAGCCAGCGTTCGCATTCTGGGAGTTGAAGTCCAGACATCTTCAAGTTGCCAAGGTTGAGAAACACTGGTATAGACACACACACACAGAGAGAGAGAGAGGGGGGGGGGGGGAGGGAGGGAGGGAGAGAGAGAGAGGGAGAGAAATCATATTGAAAATAATCATAATTAAGTATTAGCTCAGTGCAAGGAGCCTGCCATCTACCAGGGCTTCTGCACAAAGTATTCATAAGGCCTTTTGAGGTCATTGTGGTTTATTCTGGAGAATGTGGGGAGTAAATATAGGATCCTCCCCATGATGCTTTTGACTCACAGTTTAGAAGGGGGCTCAGAAGGGGTTTGATCACAGTCTGAAATTAACCTGGCTTGAGTAACTGATGTTTTGGATGTGCAAAACGCAATCCTGAACCATGAAATGGCAAAAGGGCCTCAGCCTCACACACACAACCTCCTTTGTAAGGTAAAAACTGTCAGATATAAAGTGCATCTGCTCGTCGTTTATCTGATGGTTATACATCTTGTACGGATTAGCTAGGATTATGTGTACCTGTGTCCTGTGGCATTGGAGAACATCTATTTTATTTAGTATTTACATACATACGATATATACATTGTCTGTCTGTCTCTCTCTCACACACACACACACAGAGCAGTGAACATACCTCATACTCCTGCCTCCTATTTTCTCCACAACCACAATTCTGTGTGATGGGTTAGGATGGCCCAAAGTCATCCCACCCAGGTTTCATGCTTAAAGTGGGACCAGAACTCTGTGGTTGTTTGGACTGGACACCCAACGATGGTGCCTATCAATCTCCTAAGGAGTATGAAAGGTATTTCTCCCAACTCAAGAACTGTATAAAAATTGGGCAACGGCTTGTATTGTTGGGGGGGGGGGAATAAGCCCCATAAAATTCAGAAGTGTTTTTATTAGAAATCATTGTACATGTGATGTGAATGTTGATGTTTGGAAAAGTCCTTGTTCTTGGAGTGCTGGACGTTTTTGAAGGTTCTTTCATCTTTTTATGACTAGGGTAATAAAAGCTGAGCTGCCCAAGGTTATGTACGTAAGACAGGCAGCCATACTCAGCAGCATTAATGGAATTGTTTTCATTGGGTATCAGCTGTCCTGGTGTCATAAAACTGAAAGGGGGAGGGCATTTGAGGACAGACAAAAGAATGCACTTCTAAATACATACAAATGATTGGATTCTTTGCAGCCCTCAATTGCTTTAAAGATCGTTCCTGAAGGGATGGGAAGAGGATATCTTTTCAGCAACCCCCACTAAACTAATTCCTAAATATAGGTATTCCTTGATTTACAACCACTTTTAGAACTGGTACTTTCAGTGCTAAGTAAGGCAGTGGCTAAGTGAGTCACACACAATTTTATGACCATTTTCACCATCCTTGTTAAAAGAATCCATGCCGTTCAGAGAATCATGTAGTCTTTCAGCAAATCTAGCTTCCCTCTTTGACTTGCTTGTCAGAAACCAACTGGGAAGGTCACAAATCAGAATCCAGTGTCCCCAGGATGTTGTTGTAGCCCACCAGTGGCCAGTGGAGCTGGCAGCAAATTCAGATAGTGAGGAGGTTGGGGAGAAACATGGGCCATTCCTGGAGTCTGGGGAAGGCTCTGATGAGGGCTCTGTGTTGGAGGCAGAGAGGGGGCCAGAGTTGTATGCCAGTTATCAGCTGCCTTCAGAGTCAGACATCAATGAGGCAGATGAGCAACTGGAGCCTGTTCCCAGTGTGTACATGCACAGAGTTGCCAGACAAAGGGAACAGCTAAAGAACAGAGGTCGACTTGGGAGTAAGGCCACAGATGGCCCCTCCTAGAGGAAATAAAAGAGGAGCAAAAGGGGAGTGGAGTTTGCAGGAGACAATTAGTTTGCTTAATTGGTTCGTGACTCTCCGTGACTCCTTGCCAAGTTTTTCAGATATCAGCCTGGCAGCTCTCCAAGCCAGATAAGGTTTGTGACTGTAAATCCTCCCTTGAAAGACTTTGTTGGATGTGAGCGAGCAGAATTCACGGTCAATTAATAAAAGGGGTTTTTTGTCGGGATAAGGAGTTTGCTTCATGCTCTTGGGAAGCCTCGGTCAGAAAAGATGCTGCAACCATAGTAAATGCATGCCAGTTGTTGCCATGTGCCCAGACTTTGATCATGTGACTGCAAAGATACTGCAACAGCCCTAATTGCCAGGACCAGTCGCAGGTCCCTTTTTCCAGTGCCGTTTTAACTTTGAAGAGTTGCTAAACAAATGATTGTAAGTCGAGGATCACCGTTAGGTACAGACAGGTGCAGATTGTTAGGTCTGGGTAGAGATAATCTTTTTATTTTGTTTTGGTTTTTTCCCCCTAAGTCTTATTTATGATGCCTGCAGATTCCAGGTTTTGATGCTTGCCATTTTGCAGGTAGCGCGAATACCCTGGGGGAAAGAAACATATTTGGGAAATCAACATCCCCAACTTGCAGAACATTATTATACTTGTAGGCATTTTAATGGCATTGCTCAGTCAAACGGATAACTGGTAGGCACCTTGCTGCATTTCAAACAGCCTTGGGCTAGTGCCACTAAAATAATGTCCTGGCCTTAAGTGCTTAGTGATGTCAGAGCTTTTGCAGCTCCTGAGCTCTTCATCTCTTCTGAGTCCTAGCTTGGGATCCATTCCTAACCCATTTCTACTTTGGAGTCAGCTCTGCAAGGCACTGAAGTGCTTTCCTGACCATAATTGACAACAACAGCAGCGTTCAGGCAGCATTAGCATCCTTTTAGGCTGGCAGATAGCAGATGGAAAATAAATGCTCTTCAGAGCTGTGGGAACTTTAATGGGGTAGCAAGCAGCATGGAAGCCTGCAGAGGGAAGAAAACCAATTGCTCTAGGGAGATTGAGGGGGGTCTGCCTGCACTCCAAAGCAGATGACAGGAGTAAATTTTAAACTCACCCCTTCCAACCTTTCTTGAGATTGCTCGCTCATAGACCAGTGTTTCTCAGCCTTGGCAACTTTAAGACTTATAAGCTTCCACTCCCAGATTTCCACAGGAGAATTCTGGGATTTGAAGTCCACATGTTTTAAAGGGACATGTACTTGAAGGGATGAGGAACATGTGCTCTTTTAGGTACTGCTGGACTCCAGCATCCATTAAGTCAAGTTAAACGTTCCCCTCGCACATATGTGCTAGTCATTCCCGACTCTAATGGGCTGTGCTCATCTCTGTTTCAAAGCCGAAGAGCCAGGGCTGTCCGAAGATGTCTCTGTGGTCATGTGGCCAGCATGACTAAATGCCCAAGGCACTCGGAACGCTGTTCCCTTCCCACCAAAGGTGGTTCCTATTTTTCTACCTGCATTTTTTACATGCTTTCGAACTGCTAGGTTGGCAGAAGCTGGGACAAGTAACGGGAGCTCACTCCATTACACGGTGCTAGGGATTCGAACTGCCAACCTACTGATCGACAAGCTCAGCGTCTTATCTACTGAGCCACTGCGTCCCAGCATCCATTACCCTAAAATCCCAAAAACTGTAGTTTCCATACTTCTAATTTTAACGACTTATGTCTCCTATACTCTCTTATATCTCCAAAACACAGCCTGAATTAAGCAATTTGTTTGCCACCCTGGCAGTAATGAGCTGAGTTAGAAGGAATGTGAGCTGTGGGCTCAACCCAGCCAAAGCATTTGCCTTAAGCGACTCATAGAAATTAATGGGAACTAGTGGGATAATATAGCTATGTTTTTTTTTTAAATAACAGCTGCTACATCTCAGCCATGAGACAGAATGTGTGGGGGCCAAAAATCACACTGCAGACTATGTAGCTTCCTATATAAATGTTTTGTAATCAGGAGAACAATTATGGGTCAATGATTAGAGTACAGGAAGTCCTTGACTTACGACCACCATTGTGTCCAGGATTTCTGTTAAGTGAGACATTTGTTAAATGAATTTTGGCGACCTTCCTTGCCACAGTTGTAAAGTCAATCAGTGCATATGATAAGTTGGTAACATGGTTGTTAAGTGAATCTGGCTTCCCCCTTGATTTTGCTGATCAAGGCTGCAAAAGGTGATCACATCATCTTGGCTAATAGCAATGGTCATAAGTATGAACCAGTTGCCAAGCATCTGAATTTTGATCACGTGATCATGGGGAGGCTGCAAAGGTCGTAAGTGTGAAAAAAACGTTCATAAGTCACTTTTTTTCAGTGCCATTGCAACTTTGAGCAGTCACTAAATGAACTGTTGTAAATCGAGGACTACCTGTACAAGGTTTGCATATAGACAGTTGAAGGTTTGATGTTAGTCATACCAAAAACAGGCTGGGAAAATCCAGAGGGAGGCAATATTTTTTCATTCCAGGTGTCCATTCTCAAAAGAAATCGATTGGAAGGTATTGTATAGAGCAGTGATGGGCAACCTTTTTGGCGTGGTGTGTCAAAAATCGGCAAAAAATCGAGCATAACTCGCGTTGTGTGTCACTTCGACAAAAACATAATTTTGCGCAATTTATAGTTTAAACTACAAAAATGTATAATTGCAATATATAATTGTATTTAATAAACCAAAAACAAATTATTTAACATACCTGCTTAGTAACTTCTTTGTTCATCAGTCGATTTCGTATGTTGCCCTTGATATTATTGAACTTGTTTGGGGTGCCGTGAACCAGGGCTGTGGAGTCGGCTGCTTCCAGCTCCACGTCCTCATCAACATGCCGCTCCAGCCCGCCCCTGCTATGAATATTCCTAGTGACGCGAGGGCGAAGAATATGAATATTCATAGCGGGGGCGGGCCGGAGCGGCATGTTGATGAGGACGTGGAGCTGGAAGCAGGAGTAGACTCTCTGTGCCGGCCTGACTGGAGAGAGGCGCGCACTGTTCCCATGCTCCTCTCCTGCGGGTCCTCCCTCGCCGCGCTGATGACGTGTGTGCTCACGGCACGCATGCCTTACCAGCAGCCCCTGCGCTCAGAAAGGGGCGGCGGCGATACAGTAAGTGAGTGTCAGCGGGGGAGATCACATGTCCCCCCCCCCCCGGTTCCTCCAGCACAGATTCTTTCATCCTCGGCGGCCGTGCAGGAGCCGAGGATGAATCGCATGAAATCCTGTGCGTGTCACCCCAAATGGCTACGCGTGTCAGCACTGACACGCGTGTCATAGGTTCGCCATCACTGGTATAGAGGTATCTATAGGTAATCCTTGACTTACAATCATTCATTTAGTGACCATCCAGAGTTACAACGGCGCTGGGAAAATGTGCTTTATGACTAGTCCTCACACTTACGAACATCACAGCATCCCCACAGATATGACTAAAACTTGAGTGTTTTGACAGCTGGAGTGTTGCAACATCCCAGGGCCCCATGGTCACTATTTGTGACCCAAAGGTGTTTTTTTTCAGGAGATAACTGGACTTATTTGTTTTTTCTTTTGAAGATGTTTCACTTCTCATCCGAGAAGCTTCTTCAGTTCTGACTGGAGGGTGGGGAATGGAAGGAATTATATTCCTTGCAGACAGCTGGTCATTTGCATCCTTTTAGAGCAGTGTTTCTCAACCTTGGCAACTTGAAGATGGCCGGACTTCAACTCCCAAAATTCCCCAGCCAGCTTTCAACCAGAGTTGAAGTCCGGCCATCTTCAAGTTGCCAAGGTTGAGAAACACTGTTTTAAAGGGTCATTGAGGCCACTGGAGGTTTATCTGTGTATAAATCCTTCCATTCTTGTCACCTTTGTTAAGTGAATCACTACAGCTGTTAAATTAGTAACATGGCTGTTAAGTGAATCTGGCTTCCCCATTGACTTTGCTTTTCAGAAAGTCGCAAAATGACTCCTGAACATTGCAACCGTCATAAGTATGAGTCAGCTGTCAAGCATCTCCATGTAACTCACTTGACCGTGGGGATGTTGCAATGGTCATAAGTATGGAAAATGGTCGTCAATCACTATTTTCAGTGGCACTGTAACTTCGAATGGTCGCTAAATGAACTGTTGTAAGTTGAGGATTACCTGTATTGGGATGAGTTAACTTGAGTTTTCTTAATTTTTGCAGTGGATTTTTTAAAGTGTTTACTACTCTTCCATTCTTAAATCTGAGGCTTCAGTTTTATTCTGTTGCTGGACAGGGATAATCACTTTCCATGATTAGGCAGCTCCAGAGCCTTCTGCCATATTTGAGAACGTTGTACATAGAATTTTTCTGATCATGTTGTTGTTAGTTGCGAAGTCATGTCTGACCCATCACAACCCCATGGACAACGTTCCTCCAGGCCTTCCTGTCATCTACCATCCTCTAGAGTCTATTTAAGCTCACGCCTACTGACTCCATCCAGCCACCTCATTCTCTGTCGTCCCCTTCTTCTTTTGCCCTCCATCTTTCCCAGCATGAGGCTCTTCTCCAGGGAGTCCTTCCTTCTCATTAGGTGGCCAAAGTATTTGAGTTTCCTCTTCAGGATCTGGCCTTCTAAAGAGCAGTCAGGGTTGATCTCCTCTAGGACTGACTGGTTTGATCATCTTGTAGCCCTTGTCATACAAAATGAAAGGTTGTTGTTGTTGTTGTTGTTAGTTGCGAAGTCGTATCCGACCCATCACAACCCTATGGACAATGTTCCTCCAGGCCTTCCTGTCCTCTACCATCCTCTGGAGTCCCTTTAAGCTCATGCCTGCTGCTTCAGTGACTCCATCCAGCTACCTCATTCTCTTTCGTCCCCTTCTTCTTTTGCCCTCAATTGTTCCCAGCATGAGGCTCTTCTCCAGGGAGTCCTTCCTTCTCATTAGGTGGCCAAAGTATTTGAGTTTCCTCTGCAGGATCTGGCCTTCTAAAGAGCAGTCAGGGTTGATCTCCTCTAGGACTGACCGGTTGGATCACCTTGCAGTCCAAGGGGCTCGGAGGAGTCTTCTCCAGCACCAGAGTTCAAAGGCCTTCATTGTTTGGTGCTCAGTCTTTCTTATGGTCCAACTTTCACAGCCATACATCACAACTGGGAAAACCAGAGCCTTGACTATAGGCACTTTTGTTGGCAGGGTGATATCTCTGCTTTTTAATATGCTGTCTAGATTTGCCACAGCTTTCCTCCCCAGGAGCAAGCATCTTTTAATTTCTTTTAATTTCTGTCCATGTACTTAGTTGATTACATAATCCTTGCTACCAGAGCATGATAAATATCTCTGGTTCATTAACCATAATCTCAGGTCTTGGAGCTACCGAAAAGACTCAAATTCCTTGTGAACAGCAAACCTTTTGACAAAACAGTGGCTGGGGAAGTTCGTGTCTTGGTTGCTTTTCAGTTCAATTCTAAATGCAGTTATGACACAAAGTTCTCTTCAGTTAAGTGCATTTGTGAGGTAAATATGATAACAACCTGATCTTTTTATGCCTGCTGTTCTAGCAAATAGCAGGGAGGTGATTATCTTTTGATTTCATCATGTAAAGTTGGCTTGCCTTCTATAACGCCTCAGCCTATTTTTAATTTGCCTTTGCTTGAGACTAAAACAGGTGCCATTACAATCACGAACCTCCACTTTGGAGAATATGTTCTGGAAAAGTTAGTATCAGAAGGTTTTGCCTTAGAAGGAGTGAAAGAGGGAATTGGTTTTCTTCTTTTCATCTTTTCCTAACATAATCCCCCCCTCTCTCCCTCTCTCTCTCTCTCTCTCTCTCTCTCTCTCTCCCTCTCTCTCTCTCTCCCTCTCCCTCCCTCCCCATGATGAGAGTATATCTGCTGAATATAACTCCACACTGGTGACAGGAAGGGCATCCAGCCAGTAAGCACTCAGATCCATTCAGTTGCCCAGGGTCCACCCTGCAAAGGATAATGGGGTCATTAAAAGGAGATGATGATGATGATAGCTAATACCTTCCTCAAACTGATGTTCCTTGGGTGTATCGGACCAACAAACATGATACTCAGAGATTAATCTAACACAAGTGGAGGGTTCTTGGTACTGCAGAGGAAGGCTGACTTACAAATATTTGGTATTTAAAAATTAATTGAAAGAGCAGGCATCTCTTTAGCTCTGCTGCATCAGTACCATTTTCTTGACAGTATTATAGAAGTGGTTTGGAATTTCTTTTTCAGTCTAGCTTACTACTGTTATGAAGAAGCACATAGGTAGTCCTTTATTTATGACTAGTCCAGAGGTGGGTTCCTGCCAGTTCTAACCTTTTCTATAGAAGAGGTTCCACAAATCTATAGTGCCGTTTAGAACCCGTTCCAGCTCCCTCTCCCCCCACCCCTCTTCCCGTCCACATCAAGATGAAGAGCGAGAGGAGGAATTCTGGGAGTTGAAGTCCACAAGTCTTAAAGCTGTCAAGTTTGAACACCCCTAGGGTTTTTTTCCTAAAGGGTTAGGGGTGCAAGGGTCTTGTAACTTGACAGCTTTAAAATTTGCATGCTTCAAATGCCAGAGTTTCTGAGCCAACATTTTGGTTGCTAAGCAAGAGCGTTGTTAAGTCAGCTTCACCACATTTGGCCACGCCCACCCAGTCACATGACTACAAAGCAACTCCCACCTGGTCACATGGCCAGCAAGCCACTCCCACAAAGCAGGCCACACCTACAGAAGAGGTTCTAAAAAAATTTGAAACCCACCACTGGACTAGTCCTTTCATGACAATTTGAAGTTCTGGCAGACTTACCTGAGCACTGTTTTTATGACCCAGTTCTGAAGGCTTGACAGACACCCACCTTGCAGTCATGTGACTGGGCTGGGCTGCTATTACTGTGTTCCATGATGGTTTTGCCAGAAACCAGCATTTACTTCTGGTATTCAGCAAATTCCATACCAAACCATGGGTTCCCTTAATGGCCACAGCATTCACTTAGCAATCACCATAAAAAAGATAAAATCGTGAGCTTTTATGGGCCAACACACAATGCCTGACACCTAATCAAGCTACAATAGTTACAATGGTCATGACTTATGACCATGATGGACAGGCTCCATTGAGGTCGTAGATTGAGCACTACCTGTACTTGCTTTCTTTCAGCATGTCTGACTGCTTCCATCAAAATGAAATCCTTTCCTAGGAGAGGGAAAGAAGAAAGAGGAGAGGAGAGGAAGAAATGGAGGAGAAGTAAGAGTAAGAGAGGGTAGGAAGGGGAAGAAGAGGAGTAGGGGAGAGGAAGGGGAAGGGTAAGAAGAAAAGGGAAAGGAGAGGAGGAAAGAAGAAAGAGAAGAAGGGAGGGGGGTAGAAAGAAAAGCAGAGTTGTGGTAAAATAAAATAGGCGTATGGGATGGTAAGCAAAGCAACTTTTATGTGGAAAAATGAATATTTAAAATTGCTAATACAAAATGTGAATAATAACAGTGGGAATGTATATTCACTAATGTATGTAGAAGATTAAAAATAAAAAACTTTTTTGGAAAAAAAATGAAATCCTTTCCCTCCTGGAGTTTCTTCAACGTGACGATACCAAATTGGGAAAATCATTTTCCAGCTGTTCTGAATTATACCTGTTTTGATGAAATGATCTATCTGCTCATTTCATTTGTCTGAATGAAGGAGCTTATTACCTGCCCAGGTGCATATCATGTAACTAGCTTGGGTGACAAGACTGACGATTAATTTGAATTTCTTTATTTCATGAATGTATGACTTAAAGAATCCCTTTCCTTCCACTTAGGAAACAGCCTTGAAATCTCTGGGAAATGAGGGCCTTTTCCTCTTCTCTTCCCTGGATACTAACAATGATTTGTTCATCAGCCCTGAGGAATTCAAACCAATTGCGGAGAAACTGACTGGTAAGTGTTTCAAGAATTTGAGAGCACAAATAACTGCTAATATAAAAATGTGTGTGTGTGTGTGTTCAGCATTACTCTGGAACACCTCAAGCAATTTCAACCAAACTTGGTACACAGATGACTTACTCTCTGGAAACAAATACTGTGGGGATAATACAACCCTAAAACCCCTGGGGGGGTATGTTCTGTTAAGATACAGCTTGTTGTGCCTTAAAATGGCTTCTACTGTACAGCGCAGTAGAGTTGCCATGGTAACGGATTCACAGTACTTCACAAGGGGGCTCTTTCTGGTAAGGGAGAAAATCCAACATTAGAAATTATGTTTGGTCCAGACATTTTCCCCCTATAAATAAATACCCTGGCAATGCCTGGTTATCAACTAATAACTGCTAAATATCAGTGATGTGCAAAAACATTTCTACCATTTTTTCCTCATGGTTTAAATATGTGTCTTATACTTCATTAGTTATGAAGTGGCTAAGCCGTGTGTGTCTATGTGGAAATGGCTTGTTTTTAATTGTAAAATGATCTTATATTTTATACAACTTCCTTGTTTTCTTTACAGTACTTCCTTTAATTCACAAGGAGTGAGCCCAGGATGGAATTTCTCCCACTAATTTTGTTTTGTTCAGCAGTGAAGTTATTGTCACTAGTAAAGAAATGTCCTACCTTTAAAAAAAATCAGAGAATTATGAGATTCCCCATTGTGAGAACATGGGGTCAGTGCTATCTCAAAATGGCTTCCATGAGGGGACTGTTCCAATAATGTAGAGTAGATTAGGGTAGGGTAGGGTAGAGTAGAGTAGAATAGAATGGGAATAGGAATAGAATGGGAATAGGAATAGGAATAGGAATAGGAATAGGAATAGAATTATTTATTTGTCAGTGCACAACATATGTACTATGAGATTGGTTGAGCTCCCTCAGTGCGCCCCCCCCCTCTCAACACAATGCAACTCACAGTGAAGACAGAAAATCCCATACCCAATAAATCATATTAACAGACACCCAGTCCTATTGCACCAGTGTGAACATGTTACACATTGCCACAGCCCTACAAGTCCATCATACTACATAGTTATGATGTTATTTCGCATTCAGGATTCTGACAGCCCACAGGTAGAAACTGTTCTTCAGCCTGTTTGTGCAACTGGCTATGCTTCTATATCTCTATATCTCTGTATCGTCTTCCTAAACACAAAACACACTTTGGTCCAGGTCCAGTATGTTTCTTGCTATCTCTTTTTTCTTTTCCTTTCCCATCTTGGCAAATAGCCCCACCAAAATGGGAAGATTTTGTTTTGTTCTGCCATGATTACAAGCTTTGGAGCGAAGTGTTCTCAGGTGTGTGGATGCTGTTTATAGATACTTCGGTGGTGTAAGCAGCCTAATGCAAGAGACTGACGGCTGCTTGAAACCAGATTTAATAGTTATACGGTAGCAGTTCTCTTTTCTTCTATAAAAGCCATAATACCATAAAGTAGCTACTACAGTTGGATTAGATATCAGGAGCTGTGTGGTGGCCCATAAAAAGTTCATGATTTTTTTTCAGGGACTGTAAAATTGTGACTTGAATTTCAGTTGTATGAATTCCTTGCCCTTTGATGGCTTGGGCGGTGGGGTGGGGGAGATATCCCTTGTAAATCCATCATGCATAGAAGCCAGCTCTACTATATATATGTATGTATGTATGTATGTATGTATGTATGCATGCATGCATGCATGCATGCATATATATATGTGTGTGTGTGTGTGTGTGTGAATTTAAAGTTACACAAATACAACACACACACACACACACACACACACATATATATATAAATGATAGATAGATAGAGAGAGAGAGAGAGATAATAGAGAGATAGATACTAGATAGATGATAGATGATAGATAGATAGTAGAGAGATAGATAAATACTAAGATGATAGATAGATAGATAGATAGATAGATAGATAGATAGATAGATAGATAGATAGATAGATGATAGATGATAGATGATAGATAGATAATAGAGAGATAGATACTAGATAGATGATAGATAGATAGATAGATAGATAGATAGATAGATAGAGATAAATAGATAGTAGATATATATGTTTTGTTTTATTTGTGCTGATAAATAAATAAATAAAAATCTGATAGATAGATAGATAGATAGATAGATAGATAGATAGATAGAGATAAATAGATAGTAGAAAGATATATATATGTGTGTGTGTGTGTGTGTGTGTTTTGTTTTGTTTTATTTGTGCTGATAAATAAATAAATAAAAATCAGATAGATAGATAGATAGATAGATAGATATAAATAGATAGTAGAAAGATATATATATATATATATATATATATATATATATATATATATATATATATATATATATATATATAATATTTGTGTTTTGTTTTGTTTTATTTGTGCTGATAAATAAATAAATAAAAATCTTATATAGATAGATGATAGATAGATAGATAGATAGATAGATAGATAGATAGATAGATAGATAGATAGTGTCACAACCCCTGGTATGCCCCAATTATGGGAGGAAGCTAACTTCAGCTGATGAGGAGAGCGACCGGCACATTATGCACATGCACAGAATGTGCGGCACCTGCGCAACCTCCACCGAGCAACTGGGTGTCGCAGTGCGGTGGTGTGCGCATGCACACACAGTGCAGGTGCCCATCTAGGACGCCCGGCCCCATGCACAGTGTACCAGCTGCGACGGGGTCTGGAACCCACCACTGGTCCGCACCATCTTCTTTGCATGCTTTGGGGAGGAAGGGTCCCACGCCAGGACTATATGTTTCTATCCCCAAAAGCTTGTGCAGCCCTGCAGTCAACCTGATTCTTTCCACCACAACTGTGGCATTAAGCCAAACCCTGGCAAATTACCTTATGGATTCTGAATCCGATTGTATTGTATTTCTTCCCAACACCAAGTATTTGGCAGCAGGCTGTATCCCCCTCTCATCCCAAAATTATTACCATCTTCCAGCTTGATGTGTAAAGTGGAAGGAACTCACTTAGCAGGAATCGGAGAAGAGGCAGGAGAAAATCCACAGGCCTTTTGCCTAAGCCTATTTCTGGGAACAATAATAATTTTGCGATCCCTCTTAAGCCTGCATGTCAATTTATTGATGGTCTTTTGCTGCCACCTGGTGCATGGAGATAGAATTGTTGAGCTCTCGTTTTCTCTTGGTACCCAATTCGAGGGTTTGTTGTACAGTAGTTGTAAAGCAGGGATGTCAAACTCAGTTTCATTGAGGGCCGCATCAGGGTTGTGTTTGACCTGGGGGGGCTGGGAGGGGGCATGACTGACCTCGGGCGGGGGGCTGGGAGAGGGCATGATGGGCAAGGTCAGCTCAACGTCACTCATCGAGGCTCCGTTTCCAACCACAACGGCCTCCAGCAGCCCTCTGCCAGTGGAAACAGAGCCCAAACTCGTGGTCTTTGTGGCTGGAAATGAAGCTCAGGATGCCTGTGTGTGGCTCTCCTGAGCTTTGTTTTCGTTGGCCGAGGGCTGCAGGAGGCCATTGTGACTGGAAATGGAGCTCAGGAGTCCTGTGTGTGGCCCTCCTGAGCTCCGTTTTCACTGGCAGAGAGCTGCAGGAGGCTGTCTGGCTGGAAACGGAGCTCAGGAGGGCTGCGTGTTGCCCTTCCAAGCTCCATTTTCACTGGAAGAGGGACCATTGGCCAGTCCTTCGCTGTTTCCAGGGCAGACCCACGGGCCAGATCTAAGCACTCTAGGCCGGATCTGGCCCATGGACTTTGAGTTTGATACCCCTGTAGTAAAGTGATAGCTTCCCAACTGCGCAAGTATAATCCCTGTGTACAATGTGTAATGCACTGTCTGTTTTCTGCTTGTTCTGTCATGACAGGGTAAATATAGTTGTACTAGATTGCCAATTGAGAAAGGGCAGCCTTTTGTGGGTGGTCTCCATTCTTTGCAACCCACATCTGCCAAATAGAGATTAAGATTTTGTGGGCTTTTTCAGTAGCCTTAACTGCTGACTTGTCCCTGTTTTTATTTCAGTGTTCAGATCAAGATCTTAATAACTAGCTTTAATTTTAGCTTTATATTTTTTATTGCGCTCTGTCATGGGAATTTTGGTAGTGAAAGGTAGAACAAGTTAAAACAAGTCAGCATGTTAATGAGGACAGTTGGTGTAATTTTTAAATGCTCGGCAACTTAAAAAAACTTGGAACAAGGTTTCTCAGCATTGGCACTAGCTACTTGGTGAAGCCTATGTTAGGAATATAATCTAACGGTTAGGTTGGCCAATCAGCCATAAGAGGGAGCCGGAATGACTGTTAGCTCTCTGATTGTTAGATGCTGGGCTGATCTGATCTGAGTGTTTTGGAAGCTGGCTGTTAGAAAGTGCCGTGAGCTATTGTAAGTTTTGCAACTGTTAGCAAACTTTGAGTACTGAACTGATTATATGATACTGGACTATGTTATTTGGATTATCCCTTAACTGAAAGACATTGATGACTGACTGACTTATCAGCATATGACTTGGACTGTTTGATGGACTCTGATACCTCTATTTCCACAAAAGTAAAAGCCTATTTAAACTGCAGTGTCTCTGTATGCTGGTTTGTGTGTTCTCCAACACAACTCTCACAACGCTTCTCTGAACGCACTCGATCTCCCAACAGGGAGCTTACCTAACAGCCTATAAAGAGCAGATAGAAGGAATTGAATCAAACATAAGGTCTTGCCCCAGCAGACCCCTCAAGAAGGCAGAACTCTTGAAACAAGCAGCATTTCAAAAGGAACTTTTATTGAGAGACAGTGATAGCAAAGAGAATAGGCAGGATCTGAAGTCCCCACGCTAAAACCAGAGGTGGGTTCCTACCTATTCGGTCCAGTTCGGCTGAATAGGTATTAACTCCGGTGGACACATGGCCATACCAGTTTTATCCTTGGTGACGCCACCTTGATTTTCTGTTCAGCACATGCGCAGAACAATATTCATTGAAAAAATGTAATTTTTATTCCTTTTTTTAATGTTGTGCGCATGTACAGATCGTTTTAAATGCAAATGTGCACACACACAAAATTTTTAGAACGCTGAACCAGTAGTAATGGCAGCCGGAACACACCCCTGGCTAAAACGTTAGGTTAAAAGTTACTTGGGCAATCGTGAGCCAATCACCAGATGTTGAGTTGCTGTAAGAACTTTAGGCTGGGAAGGTGATAAGAAGTTGCTGTGCTCTCATCTTTTTTGGAGCTGAGTCAAAACAGATGGCCCCAAACCAGAGGTGGGTTGCTCCTGGTTTGACTAGGTTTAGCCAAACCGGTAGTGATAATCTGGCCTAGGTTGCAGAACCCAGGCTGGCCATGCCCCCAAACTGGTTCTCCATTGGTGTTGCTGGCATCTTGTTTACTGGTTTTTAATGGTCTTTATGCATGTGAACTGCGCATGCCCAAGCAACGCACAGCTAGTGCACGTGCGTGCAAAGTGGGAAGCGCATGGGGAAAACGTGTGTGTGAGCAATTTGGTACCGGTTCGTGTAGAAACCCACCTCTGCCCCAAACCCCCTCCTCCCTATCCCAGGGTGATACATCAAAGAAAAGAAAGACCAAAGCAGGTGAGAGGTCATAAAAAAGCCATTCCACTAGAATGGCAGCATCCCAATAGGGATCTATTGGGGACCTGATATCAATGTTCACATAATCCTTTGCACGCATCCCCTTAGATGCTATCTAAATGATTTTTGTACAAATTTCAGCCATTCTGATTTGGACAAAAACTGGTATTGTAAATTCTCTGGGACAGCGTCTATCAATCAGTTGCACTGTAGTGTAGCGGTGAGCTATTGTACAGGAAACATTTATTTCACTAAAAAAGGTAATAATTCCGTAGGAGGGAAGGAATGAGATTAAGGGCCCAAATCTTTTAGGATTTTATTTTATTTATATTTTAGGAATGAAATTGCTGAAAACCTGTATGATGTGATAATGGCAAAATTTCAGACATGTTAAAACTACTGTGTGATTTTGTTGTTTGTTGGCATTCAATTCCTAAAAATGGAATTATTTTTCTAAATGTGGCTTAGCCATTTAGATCAGACTGCAGAAAACACCATTGGGTCTGTTATCTTCATTCCTACTTTTTCCTCTCTGCATCTCCTGTTTCATGCCAACTTTTTCTGATTGCTAGAAATTCTTGTGTCCTCAATTCCATATTAAAATGAGTTTTTGCTCCATTCAGGCATGGTTCCTGTATCAGGCACTGAGGAAGAAGAGGTGACAGATCCCAATGGGGAGACACTCACTATCCTTGCAAAATTCCAGCCTCTGTTGATGGAAACCATGACAAAGAGCAAAGATGGCTTCCTTGGTGTGAGTAGCACGTGTTTTTTAAAAAAAATATTTTTATTATTTACATAGGAGTATATCGAACACAGTGTGACCGTCCTGGCATTTCATCCACCATAGAAACCAAAGGGAAAGACAAATAACATATATACTACTTACACAGTGCTATTATTTTTGACCAACGTATTCATTCTAATACATATATAATATCTCATTCCAGGTCTATTAGCCTAATTTTTTCGTGTTCCGACTCCCACCTCGTGTTTCCAGCCATTGATAAAATCTATTCCATGTGTACAACTTTCCCAGCTGGCTTCTGGCAAGCAGAGTCATTTCACTTAACAACAAATCAATTAACTACAGTGATTTGTTTAACAACCATGCGGGGGGGGGGGGGGACGGGTCCTAAAATCAGGCAAAACTCACTCAACAACCACCTTGGTTAGCAATGGAAATTCTGGCCCCAATTGTGTTTGCAAGTTGAGGAGTACTTGCATTCTCTTAAAAACTAGGTTTGCTTATTAATAGGCCTGCTTCTTTCTTCAGATTTCCCATGTGGCCTTTACTGGGCTCCGCAACTGGACAGCTCCTGCTTCACCCCTGAGTATGATGTTTGCTCAGCAATTCAAGTCCTTTCTTCCCCCAAAGAATAAGTTGGAACTTGGTGACACTTGGTGGATCATTCCCAGTGAGCTAAACATCTTTACCGGATATCTTCCCAATAATCGTTTCTATCCTCCAGCTCCCAAGGGCAAAGAGGTAAAGTATTATGCTTCCTTAATGAGGAAGAGAAAATAATATTTGCAATTGTTGAGTGGAGCTATCTGGAATTTGATACAACAGTGAAGTTGTTGGTTCTTACTAAAAGGGTAATTCGACATCTTTAATTTTGTTTATTGAGAAGTGGAATTTTTAAAAAATATATTTATTTATTTAGTTTGTCACTCATGTACAAGATAACAGGGATAAGAATAAACATGGACATGAACACAGGAAATGGGTACAAATAAATGGGGACAGTAGGACAGGGACATTAGGCATGCTGGTGCACTTAGGCACGCCCCTACTGACCTCTTAAGAATGGGGTGAGGTCAACAGTAGACAGTTTAAAGTTGAAGTTATGGGGGTTTAAGGATGTAACAGCAGAGTCAGATAGAGCATTCCAGGCGTTGACCACTCTGTTGCTGAAGACGTATTTTCTGCAACTGAGTTTGTATCTATTGTTGCCTGTGTATTATTGCGGTTGAAGCTGAAGTAGTCATTGACAGGTAAGACATTGTAGCAGACAATTTTGTGTACTACGCTTAGGTCAGACTGTAAGCGCCGTAGTTCCAGGTTGTCCAAGCCCAAAATTTGAAGCCGGGTAGCATAAGGGATTCTATTGTGAGTGGAGGACTCTTGTCGTGAAATACCTCTGGACTCGTTCAATTGTATTAATGTCCGATATACAGTCTGGATTCCAGGCAGATGAGCTGTATTCGAGGATTGGTCTAGCAAAATTTTTGTATGCCCTAGTTTGCAGTACAACCTTACCAGAGAAGAAGCTTTGCAAAATTAGATTAACATCTCTTAATGCCTTTTTGGCAATGCTGTTACAGTGAGCTCTGGCACTTAGCTCATTTGATATGAGTCCTTCAAGGTCCTTGACAGAGTATTTCTGAACTCTGTGTATATAACAGTGTTTCTCAGTCTTAGAAACTTCAAGCCCTTTGGATTTCAACTCCCAGAATTTCCCATCCAGCATGCTGGGGAATAGAAAGTAGCAAGAAAGCCTGCTGGCTGGGGAATTCTGGGATTTTGAAGTTCACATGTTCTAAAGTCACAGAGATTGAAAAACACCAGGGTACAAGTGGATTCATTAAATCCAGTCCCTGCAAAAGTCACTTCAGAGGAAAGCTTTGGAAAGAGGGAGAAGGGGGAGAGAAAGCAATGGTATTTTAGTGCAGTACTTTCTGAGTCACAGAAAGAAATATTGCGGATCAATAGAGCACAAAGTAGAAATGCAGTGCAAATGGGCAGATCAATTTCCTGTCCTTGGCAGCTGCCCATTGGAATATTGGCTAGCGTGTATTAAAGACCAAAACCACTGTGATTACTATAACAAATATTCAGTAATGACGGGAGCTATAAATTATTGAAAGGAGCAAAGAAATGGGAGGGAAAGCAAAGAACCTGAGATACCTATTGTTGAGGGACATTTATCTCTAGTGAGGAGAGGCAGCTGGAGTATGTTCCCTGTCAGAGAGAGACAATGTGAGGGGAGATTTAATAACTCTCTTCAAGAACCTGACAGGTAACTTACACCAAGGATTTCAAGATAGTTATTTCAGAATGCAGTCAGTAGAGGTGCTAAGATTCTGTAATTCTTGGCTTATCCTGCCCTGGAAACAGGCGATAGATCACAGGCTGAGCTCTTATGGGCTCTCACTGGTATTCTTAATGTCCCTAGGCTTTGACCAAGCAAAGCAAGTAGTAATCAATAGAATGAAGGACATGAAGTTCTAAGAAGAACTAAATAGATTGCCTCTCTACAGTAGGGACAGAATCAAACAGAGTGTGTGGGAATTGGCAAGATATCTAAATGATCTGATCTTCCCAAAACAAAGAATAGCTTTCTTCAGATCCAGATTTAGCATTCTTCCTTCAGCACTCCTCCAGGGCAGGTATAAGAGAACACCAATAGCAGTTATGTATATGTGGTAAAGAAGAAGTTGAAGATATCTCCCATGTTCTATTATACTGTGAGTTATACAGAGTTTATAGGTCAGCATATATCCTCCCCTTACTAGAGAGATTGCCAGGGAGGGCAGACAATTTTTATGGAGGCTTTCTCCTCCAGGACTCAAACCCATGCAGTGCCAAAATTCTGTGTTGCTGCAATGTCCACAAGAAAAAAATTGGTTACAGAATTATAGCTGTCAACTTGTACCAACTTTTGGGAGATATCTCTAACAATTTTTGGAACAATATCTTTACTCACATATTTATCGGCTTTCCCCCGTGTAAACTAGGGAGTGACCCTAACAGTTTGAGAACGTGCATTTTCTTAAAAGGGATGTTATTATCCACTATTAATGTCAGTACCCTTTTTTTTAATATATTGCAAAAAGTGATGTCTATTGCTGGTCTATGACTGTAATAAAGATGTATTCTATTCTATTCTTGGCTTATCCTTTCAGAGGCTATTATTCATTTTCAGGTCATACCTCCTTATATCTTTTCCTTTTAGGTCATCATTCACAAGCTCTTGAGTATGTTCCACCCGCGGCCATTTGTGAAAACTCGTTTTGCTCCTCAGGGAGCAGTGGCCTGTATTCAAGCTGTAGCAGATTTCTACTACAAAATAGCCTTCAGGTAAAGTAAAGGTAAAGATATCCCCTGACCTGTCATATTCGACCCTAGGGGGCAGTTCTCGTGTCCATTTCTTAGCTGATGGAGCCTGCATTGTGCAAAGACATACATAAATAAATAGAATATAGAATAACAGAGTTGGAAGGGACCTTGGAGGTCTTCTAGTCCAAACCCATGCTTATGCAGGAAACCCTACATCACTTCCTACAAATGGTTGTCCAACGTCTTCTTAAAAACTTCCACAGTTGGAGCATTCACAACTTCTGGAGGCAAGTTGTTCCACTGATTTATTGCTCTAACAGGAAATTTCTCCTCAGTTCTAGGTTGCTTCTCTCCTTGATTAGTTTCCACCCATTGCTTCTTGTTCTGCCCTCAGGTGCTTTGGAGAATAGTTTGACACCCTCTTCTTTGTGGCAGCCCCTGAGATATCGGAAGACTGCTATCATGTCTCCCCTGGTCCTTCTTTTCATTCAACTAGACATACCCAGTTGCTTGCAACAGTCCTTCATAGGTTTTAGCCTCCAGTCCCTTATCATCTTTGTTGTTCTTCTCTGCACTAGAGTCTCCACATCAGAGTAGACTCTTTCTAGTCTCAACATTGTTTTTACATTGTAGTGACCAAAAACTTGATGCAGTATTCCAAGTGTGGCCTTATCAAGGCATTATAAAGTGGTATTGACACTTCACATGATCTTCATTCTATCCTTCTATTAATGCAACCTAGGACTGTGTGGGCTTTTTGGCAGCTGCTGCACACTGCTGGCTCATATTTAAATGATTGTCCACTAGGACTCCAAGATCCCTCTCACAGTTGCTACTATTGAGCAAGGTACCACATATACTGAACCTGTGCATTTTGCCTGTGTACCACATATACTGTGCCTGTGCATCAAGGTGCACAGAACTCTGTTACCTTCCCGCCAAAGTGGTACCTATTTATCTGCTCACATTTGCATGCTTTTGAAGTGCAGAAGATGGGCAGAAGATGGGGCAAGGAACAGGAGTGCTGCCCTTGGATGTGGAACCTGGGTTGTCAGCTTTCCAGCTGATAAGCTCAGCTTCTTTAACAAGTTGGGGGTTTTGTTACCAGAAAAGAAAATTTGTAGAAGTTACATAGCTTGTAGAAGATATTTTGGGAATGAAGAAAGATTTATCCCCTTGTTGGGCTTGTTTTTAAATAATGAAAAAGAGAGCCGGTATTTTTATAAACAATTGTGTTCAATTTCTGACTTAGGCACTCTGGGTGGTCGAGCTGTTCTGACCCAGGCTTCCATAAAAAGCAAGAAGCAGAGTCTTAGTCCCGGCAAAACCCCTTTTATTTACATGACTGTGAATTCCTTTCATTCACAGTCCGCAAGTCTTAGCAAACAGTCTTTCAAAGGAATGTTTATCAACACGAACCTTATCTCGTTTGGAGAGCTGCCAAATAACTAGTTTCCAAATGCAGGGCAAGGCAAAACTTGGCACAGAGAGTCTTATAGTCACAAACAGAACTTTCTACTCTTGAAATGACCGAAAGAACAAATTGTTTCCTGCAAAAGCCCACTCCCCATTCGCTCCTCTTTTGTTTCCTATGGGAGGGGCCAATCACCTCCAAGGTGTACTCTAAAGTCGACCCTGCTGTCTTAGTTGTAGTTGTCTTCTGGCAGCTCTGCGCATGCGCACACTGGGAACAGGCTCTAGCTGTTTCTCTGCCTCACTGCTGTCTAGCTCCCTCTCTGCCTCCTTCTGAGCTTTTCTCTACCCCTAGAACTAACAGATAATAGTTCCCCAAGAGAAGAAAGGCCATATTCAGTGTGGGGCATGGAAGGAATAGGTGTGCAAGTATGTAAGGGTAGTTCTGAGCAGAAAGTGTGTTTGGTGCAACTGCAGGTGGAACCATTTCATCCTGTTGCTTAGAACTATCTAAAGCAGGGGTGTCAAACTCGGGGCATCACAACGTCATCACGTGATGTATCAGGACTTCCCCCCCCCTTCACTAAACTGGGCAGGGGCGGGGCCATCATGTGACAAATCCACCCCACAGGTCGCAAGTTTGACACCACTGATCTAAAGGAAAGACACCAAGGAATGTACATTATATACGTGACTCCATGACCTCGATTCATGAACCGACCCCTTTCCAAAGTTACAGCCAATCTGAATTGTTGGCCATCTGTTTTCCCTGAATGCTTTTCCTGTCAAACTGAGAACTGATGACCTTGCTGAAATTTTTTTTTAAAGCTTTTGTTTTTCATGGTAGATAGATATAAGGTGTGGGTTTTTTTGAAGTTTGTGATCTGTTTGATGTTTATGTTCTATTTCAATGGCTAAGAGTCTTCAGTATTGAAGGCTCTTAAAATGTAATCATCAATAAAGAAGGTCCAGTCGGTTTAACTTTTAATTCCAAGTTAAATTTAGCTTTCTTTGTCCCGAACAGATTGAATTGTTGGGGTGTGAATTCCTCCCACAGTGCCATTTAAAGACCATGTATTTTAAAGGCCTTCTGTTGCTGGCTTGTCAGATCGAGAATAATGGTCCTTGCGGACTGGTTCCTCAACAGGAGAACAGTTGTTCTAAACTCAATGTAGGAACAGTCCTGCACTAACGTTGCTCATTGGAATCATGTGTTACTTATTGGTACAGACAAGCAGTTCCCATGTGGGAGGGAGTGTTTCATGTTCCAGTGAAATTGATTACCTTCTCAGCTGAGCACCTAGCCAACCTGCTTTGCATGGAAATAGACTCTGATTGGCATCTCCAAAAAGGTCTGTCAAAAATTCCAGCCAGATATTTAGGAGAGTGCCAGTCCTTGTACAGCCAACAATACTGAGTAACCATTTAGTTTCCCACTTTATAAGACAGGGGTCTCCAACCTTGGCAACTTTAATCCTGGAGGACTTCAACTTCCAGAATTCCCCAGCCAGCAATTCTGGAAGTTGAAGTCCTCCAGGCTTAAAGTTGCCAAGGTCGGAGACCCCTGTCTTAGAAAGTGGGAACCTTCGTTCAGTCATTTAGATCTGCTATTGATAATGTTTGTCCATCGTGTTCAAAGAGGACCTTGATATCTAACAGGTTGTGGGCCATCCATGATGTGTCTGCAGGTGGCTAGTAAGGCCTATATGGGCACCAAATGTCCTGCCACATGTCTTAGCAGAAATGTGTGGGCACTACTGTTGTAGCATTTGCAGCTCTGTCTTTGCGGAGTGCCTCGCTTCTCTTGTGCTATGGTTGTCCTTCTGTCCTCAGATGCCTGGCAGCCTTGGTGGATCAGCGTGTGCCACGTGGATTGATCTTGTGCCAGGGTTTCCCAGGGGGTGGTGTCAATTTCCAGGGACTTGAAGAAGGCTTCCAATGTGTCTTTGCATCACTTCCTTTGTCCCTGTGCGATCACTTTCCTTGAGACAGCTCACCATAGAGGGGCTGTTTGGGGATGCGATAGTCTGGCATCCTTGCAACATGGTCTGCCCAGCATCTCTGGGTTTTCATCAGCAGGGTGTGACTGGATGGCAGGCCTGCTCTGGAGAGGACTTCTGTGTCCAGTGCCTTGTCCTGCCACCGTATCCTCAGAATTCTATGGTGGCAGGTCGTGTGGAGGTGATTCAAATGCCTAGTGTGCCCCCTGTATACAGTCCAAGTCTCACTGGCATACATCAGGATAGTTAGCACTGCTGCTTGGTAGACTTTAAGCTTTGTGCCAAGGCTTATCCCACGGCGGTACCACACATTGGTCAGTAGTCTGCCAAATGAAGAGCTTGCCTTGGTGATTCCGAAGTTGACCTCAATGACAAAAGTGACCATCGATCTACTATACCTAAGCATGACGAGTTTGACGTGTCATTTTTGCAATTATGGGTATGTGACTGGCTTTGTTACACATTCCTCAGGAAGTTCTGTGACCTGCTATAACTCCTGGATCTGGATGGATTTGCACTTATAAATCTTTTCCCAGGGGAGATCAAGCTAAGTGACCGATGAGAAATAGACGGTGCAGTTTATTAACTCAGAATGTGCCTAACAAGAGAGCTAATGTTTCATGGATGAGAACATAGAACTCGGCTTAATATTTAATAGGCCGTTAAAAATAGAAAGAAAACACAAAGTTACAATTACATGCTTTATGTAGAAATGTTTTCATTCTATTTTGGGTCCCCGCAGATGCTACCAACTCCATTTAAAACAATCAAATCAAATCAAATCCATTTAAAATAACAAATACAATCATTAAATTAAATTAAAATAATAAAACACAATCATTTTTAAATACACATAGTGCAGAGTAGGAGCTTTAAAAAACACCTCCTTATAGGCAAAGTCTTCTTTTATGTTTTGAAGGCGAGAAGCGCCATCAATATTGTATGTATGAGAGGCAGACTATCCCACCCTGTTAATTATTTAGTATTAATGCCAATGCTGGGAATTTACCATAGTGGCAAACGGGAAGCTTCTGCAGCTGTCTAAGCCAATATAGATGCATGTCTTGGTAAATGAATCACGTGAAGAATTCCACTGTTTAGCCCGGGGGTCACCAACCTTTTGGACCTCAGGGACCACTAAATTCATACTTTAAAATCCCGCGGACCACTAATATGATCTGCCTAATGACTGGCTGGGTGAGTATGGCAAGGTGGTTGTGTGACTGGGGGGTGGGTGGCCAACTCGATGTCATGTCGAGGGGGTGCTTTGCCAGCCTCTACTTGCCCCTCCCCACCTAGCCTCCACTCCACACCTGAGCTGTTTAGGGCCCCAACAGGAAGCAGTTGTTGGAGCTAAGCAGCCACCACGAGAAAGAGTTGGCAAAACAGCTGGCTCAGTTCAAATTGGATCTGGCTGAGAAGGAGGCTCAGCAGAAACACCTCACTGAGGACTACAAGCAGTGGGTATCCAAGCAGAGAGAAGACCTGCAGGAGTACAAGGCCAGGTACCGATGCCTGGAGACTCAGCAGGCTGAGATGGCCAGCCAGTTCCAGGCCATGATGCAGTCCCACTGGAACAAGGCCCTCCAGCTCTTTACCATCATTGGTGCTTCCCTCCAGCCTTTGCCCAAAGCCCTGCACCAGGAGGCCGAAGCAGATCCCCAAGTTGGCATTTCCCCCCCCCCCCTCCAATCTGCACAAAAAGACCACAAAGGGGGAGACTCTCTACAGCAAGACAAACATTCATTGCACGTATCTGGCCCAGGGGGCATAGTTTGAGGACCCTTGATTTAGTGCAATTTTAAAAATGCAAAAAAAAAATCTGCAGACCACCAAAATTTTCTCACGAATGACAGTTGATGACCGCTGGCTTAGCCACTTCTTGCTCATTTACAATAACCCAAAATTCTTTTGGTTTACTAGGATGTATGAATGCAGTCATCTTTATTTGGTGCAGATGAGGGAGGATTAATTTTGTGAAAATAAAGGGCTTAACTTCATTAGGACACAACAGCTAATTGTTCTTTTTTGGTTTCAGAATCCATGGAGAATTCCAACTGAATGAGCCTCCAAATTTCCCATTCTGGTTTTCTCCTGCCCAATTCACAGGCTACATTATCCTCTCAAAGGATTCTTCCCATGTTCGAGAGTTCAAGCTATTTGTCCCTAATAACAGGTAAGCTGCTCCAGTTTCCAGTAGCACTGATCAAGTGTTCTGACCGATGCTTCCAAGAGCATGAAGCAAACTCCTTGTCCTGACAAAAAAAACTTTTATTAATTTACTGTGAATTCTGCTCATTCACATCCAACAAAGTCTTTCAAAAGAGGATTTACAGTCACAGACCTTATCTGGCAAAACTTGGCAAAGAGAGTCAAAAACCAATTAAGCGAACTAATTGTCTCCTGCAAACTCCACTCCCCTTTCAGCTCTGACCTTCCCCCCAAATTGTCCCCTATTCTTTAGCTGTTCCCTTCATCTGGGAACTCTGCCGCATGCGCACACTTCTGGCACTGACCTATTGCCAGAAGAAGGTGAAACTTGGAGAGGGATAAGATTCTGGAATGTCCATATGGCCTTTCAAGCAAATTGCAATCAATTTTTTTTAACAAGATCTTGCCTTGTTGTCAATGTATTCCATATATTTCTAAATGCTATGTTTGGTAATTGCCCTCTTCCCTTTCTCATGGGTGCCCTGCTTCATGTGAATGAAAGTTTCTGGCCTTGTTGAATGCAGCTTTCCCATTTTCCTAATGACTGTGAATTTTCCCCCCCCATCAGGTCCCTCAATGTAGATATGGAATGGTTATACGGTGCCTTAGAAAGCAGCAACATGGAGGTGGATATAGGATACTTACCTCAGGTCTGTAGCAAGTGTGAACTAATCCTCTATGTATGTGCATAGACTTTCTTATTATTTTTCAATTAACAAGAACTCTCAGTCTTTTCCAACTTAGTCTGGATCATCTTTCCATAAAATGTTGGCTAAGAAATAGGAGAGTCCTTTTCCAGCTATTCCATAGTGATTGCATTTACTGTTTAATGTAGCTATTGAAACAACCCCGATTCAGAAGAAATGGTAATAAAGAAAATATTAGACTGTGCCGAAATGGACAGGCTAACGATGGAAGTTAAAGGAAAAACAGAATATTACTCAATATGTGACTTAGGGTATAAATGGCTGGATAATAGGTGCAGAGATTAGAAAATCAACAATGAAAGAAAATTACCAAATTAGAAACAAATACAGGTATAAAAATATACATAAGAATATATATTGTAAGCAATAGTATTCTCGGACTGTATGCGACAATAAATTAAAATGTATAGAGAGATAAAGGTATAGAATGTTATGACACAATAATGGAAATTATGGACATAACTATGTTGTACAATATCATGTATTTAAAAAGAGATTATACCATGTTTCCCCGAAAATAAGACCTCCCCAGATAATAAACCCAATCAGGCTTTTAGCTAAAATAAGCCTTCCCCCAAAATATTACAACACAGCAGCAGCCATGAAGTGACCACGCTCGCCGCCTCCTGCACCTCAAAAATAATAAGACCTCCCCCAAAATAAGGCCAAGGACCCTGTCTTATTTTCAGGGAAACACAGTACTATATGATTAAGAGAATAACAGTTACTATTAGGTGTATAACACCATGTATATAATTAAAAAAGACTTGATACAACCAGTATACCACTGTTGCAAAATTGAAATTGTGATGTAGAATAAGTGGAAAATGTACAATAAAAATATTTATTAAAAAAAAGAAAGAAACAACCCCTCTTCTGGGTGTCTGAAATAGATTACATCATAAGGCAATCAAATACCACTTTGGTATCCCCAAAAGGTCTTATGTCCCTGTTGCTTCGCAGATGGAGCTGGAGTCTCTGGGACCATCTACCCCCTCAGTGATTCATGATGAAAATGGGAATGTGATTGACAGCAGAGAAGGAGAACCAATTCAGTTTATTTTTGAAGACATTTCCTGGCAGAGAGAAATAAGCTGGGAAGAAGCATCTGGGAAACTGGAAGTGGTCATGTATCCATTTAAGAAAGTATGTAAAGAGTTTGACATCCTCTCAAACGTGATTAAATAATTATGACCATGCTCTAAGGAATTAAAGTAATAAACTATGCAGGCCGTATACCAGTAGTGAAAGTGACTTAACCCACTAACAAAACAAGCAGCTCTTTTAGCCAAAACTCACAGTACACAGTACATTGTTTTTGATACATGCTTGGAAGTACTGGTTGAGGTCCCAGTGGAATCTGGATCTCTTAGAATAAATGGTGTTTTTAATGGCTGTATCTTCTCTCCTTCCCCTTATCCAAATCCCTGATGCCATGGTGAAAGAGGCAAGCGACAGAAATGTTTCTAGGAGCTTCTTATCAGCAGGGAACACAAAGCCTGTGTGTAACTCAGGAGCTTGAAACAAAGTGAATTTATAGCTCAAAATATGAAATGTTAGGCAGCTCTCGTAACAGAGCTCCCCCTCCACTGAACTGGGGGTGGATTCCAGGAGAAAATGAAATCAAAACAAAAGCTGGTGGGAACTTGAGCAATTGAGTCATTTTAAAACATTTGTGCATGGTTGGCTCTTAAGCAACACAAGTGCTTTTGGCTCAAGGGTTGTATCAGGCTTTGTGCCATATTAATGGAGCAGTTCAAAAGTGGGTTGGCCAGGACCTAATTTTGGGGTGTGGTTGGGATTTATAGGGGTTGAAAGGGCTCTGTGAGTCTTTGAAGAGATTTGAAGAGAGGCGGCGGCTGCTTCTCCTCCTCCTCCTCCTCCTCCTCCTCCTCCTCCTTCTTTTTCCATATCTGTCATCGGATGTTGGCGATCATGTTGGCAATCCTATTTTTGTCAACAGTTGCATGAAAAAATGCTGTTGAGTTTTGTCCAAACCAGTCCCTTAGGTTTTGAAGCTATGATGTTCTTCTTCTGCCTGGACCACCTTTGCTTTTAATCTTTCCCTGGAGAATTAAGTGAAGGATGCTGTATTTTTCTCGGTGTCACATCCCATGTCCAAAATATTCTAACTTTCGCTTTTTAATGGCTTTGATGATTTCCCTTGGCTGTTCCAGGTGGCTTATCACCAACTCATTTGTGATTTTTGTCAAACCAGCAGACTGACTTAGAGGCTTAGGTGTCTTTTTTACCCTTTAACCACTCCCCAAATACACACACGCACAAAAGGCTGCTGGTTTTGACCTCACCCACTCAAGGATTGCAAAGAAAGTGATAGCCTACAGGGCATGTTTTTTGCATGCTTGTCTTAAGAAGAACATACTTCCTTTCGGAAGGCTTATATAGCAGGGTTGGCCAATTTACAGGCTTATGCATAACGCCAGGTCTCTGTTTAACTTGAAATATGTGACTTCTTCTTAAATGAATTGCGAGGATATTGCATATGAGCAGTTATGTAAATAGTAGTTTAACTTCCCTTGTTGGCATTAGAAGCAGGTTGGGGACTAGTTATTTCCTGAACAGGGAACCACCTGAAAATGTCGCGGTTGTAAATTAAGATGGGAAGTTGAAAAAGATCCCAGAAAAGGCCATTGAGAAAACGACTTAGAGACTACTGCTGAGAAAACACTGTGAATATTCCTAGGAGATTCCCAAAGGTGCTTTCCCCCCCCCAAAAGGCAACTGGACTTCCTTGTTTTTCTTTGAAGACGTTTCACTTCTCATCCAAGAAGCTTCTTCCGCTGTGACTGGATGGTGGGGAATGGAAGGATTTATATTCCTTGCAAACAGCTGGTCATTTGCATCCTTTTATAGAATCGTTGAGGCTACCTGAGTTCCTAGGACAGTGGTGGGGAGCCTTTTTGACATTGAGTGCCCAAATTGCACGCATGCATACCCAAACTGAAAGGGGTGTGCGCGTGAATGTGCATATGCACACACAAGTGCCCAAGTGCAGGCATGCATGCCCGTGTGCAGAAAGCTAGCCGTCGGGAGGTGGGGCATCCCAACCTTGGCAGCGCAGCAAGAGGTAAATTCTTTTTCTTTCCTGAGCTTCTGTCTCGTCATTTACAGGGAAACAGAAGCTCATGGAAGAAAAACAGAGATCTGACCTGGGGCGACATCACACATGCCAGCAGAGAGGGCTCTGTGTGCCACCATCACAGTCCTAGGAGATGAGCGTGATTAGTATCTTTACCTTTAAATAACAGAGCAAGTGAAACCTGCAGAACCTTAGCAGAGTCGGAAGGGACCTTGGAGGTCTTCTAGTCCAACTCCCTGCCTAGGCAGGAAACCGTATACCGTTTCAGACAAATGGCTATCCAACATCGTCTTAAAGACTTCCAGCGTTGGGGCATTCACAACTTCTGGAGGCAAGCTGTTCCACTGATTAATTGTTCTAACGGTCAGGAAATTTCTCCTTAGTTCTAGGTTCATTCTCTCCTTGATTAGTTTCCACCCATTGCTTCTTGTTCTGTTCTCAGTTGCCTTGGAGAATAGCTTGACTCCATCTTCTTTGTGGCAACCCCTGAGGTATTGGAAAACTGCTATCACGTCTCCCCTAGTCCTTCTTTTTATTAAACTAGACCTACCCAGTTCCTGCAACTGTTCTTCATATGTTTTAGCCTCCAGTTCCCTAATCATCTTTGTGGCTCTTCTCTGCACTCTTTCTAGAGGCTCCACATCTTTTCTACATCGTGGCGACCAAGGGTCTTTTATTTTGGGTTTTGGGAGTGGGGGGCTCCTCCCTGAAGTTGCTGTTTTCATTGTTTAAAGGAAACTCCCTTTGAAAGTATCAACAAGCTTTGGTTTTTCTCATAGCCCTGTTGGAGGAGGAAGACTTCACAAAAAAGTCTTTAGTAGTTTGGGAGCACCTTCCACGTGATGTGACATGGGACACAGTGGCTCAGTGGCTAAGACGCTGAGCTTGTTGATCAGAAAGGTTGGCAATTCGGCAGTTTGAATCCCTAGTGCCGCATAACGGAGTGAGCTCCCGTTACTTGTCCCAGCTTCTGCCAACCTAACAGTTTGAAAGCACATAAAAAATGCAAGTAGAAAAACAGGAACCACCTTTGGTGGGAAGGTAACAGCGTTCCATGCGCCT